>NC_142949.1:5606286-5613786 GCF_046866305.1 Octopus bimaculoides
TATATAGTTAGAATAGAGGCAGCTGACGAAGGATTAATTCCAAGTGGCTATCTGTTTTCCTGCGTTCGTTCCGTTGTCTGTAGTTCATTGTTCTAACGTCCTGTACCCTGATATGCATCTATATACACATGTAGATGTAAGTATGTACATATATGTGTGTATACATGCATATATATTCTTCGTATTATATATATATATATATATATATATATATATATATATATATATATATATATATATATATATATGTATATATATATATATATATATACAAATATATATATATGCATGTGTGTATGTATATAATATAATATATATATGCCTGTATAGATAATTATATTCATATATACATATATATGTAAATATATATATATATATATATATATATATATATATATATATATATATATATATATATATATATATATATATATGTATGTATATATATATATGTATATACATATATTAGGTAGATGGATGGATGGATGGATGGATGGATGGATTGACGGACGAACGGATGGACGGGTGGATGGAAGACTGGATCGTTGCATAAGTGGCTGGATATATGGATGGATGGATGGATGGATGGATGGATGGATATGTGTTTGGTTGTTGGTTGTTTTAAAATACAGCAGTGTGGTGGAGGAGTTGTAGCACGGGTGGATGTAATTCGGTTAAATTTAATTTTTAAATCAAATTCTCAAGTGGTAAACAGAAAACTAATTCAGCAGAAGTGAGATTGGGTGACATAAGGGTGGCATACGGGTGTATGAGTGTTTCAAAGAATGAGGGGATAATAGGGGATAATGTACAATGAGAGGGAGAGAGGGATTGGTGACAAAACGGGTGTATGAGTTTATAGGGGAAGGTGTAAATATTCAGTGGGGACGGATGGGGAAGGGTGATGGGTGACGTATGTGACGCATATATATTTTGTGTGTTGACAGAACACAAAGGAAATATAGCAGAGAAGAGATGTGTGGGGTGAAATAGAGGGGGGAGCTGTGAATAATTGATAATGGGTTGGAGAGGAGTGAGAAGAGGTCACGATGACAACAGGTTAGAAAGAGGAAAAGGGGGTGGGAGGGAGGGAGAGAGAGAAAGAGAGTAAGAGAGGCAACCAGGGAAAAAGCTGGACTTAGGAAAAGAGTAAGGAGGAGTAGGGAGCAAAGAAGACGGAGGGGAGGCGAAGTTGAGATGAGAGAAGAAACAGAAACGTGGGAGGAGGAGGGGGAAAGGCGGAGGAAGACGGAAGGGAAGTGGATGAAAGAGGACCAGGAGGAGGAGAAAGAGGATGACAAGGAAAAGCAGATATCCTGAGAGAAAGGACGGAGACAATGACGCTTGAAGAGAGAGAGAAATGGAGAGTAAGAGAGGTCTGGAGAGAGAGAGTGTCTACGAGCAAGAGAGGGAGAGGAATGAGTAGAGAAAATGAGAAGGGGTTAATTAAATGTTGAGTGTATAAAGACAACATAACTTTATTCCGGATTAGTGAAGAGAACAGGAAAATAAAGTCCGATATAATGAAGAGAGAGAGAGAGAAAGAAGAAAAAAACACTTATTTGATTATCTTCACGGTGTGAGAAACTTTTCAAAATGAAACGGAAAAAGCAAGGTTTGAACACACGATGAAATTATTCAACACAGTAAACAAAAATCCACTTTTTTTTTCTTGTTATTTAGAATAGCAAAAACAACCGAAACCAACAGCAAATATTAATAAAATAAACACGTTTTCAAACAAACACAAAAATCAACAATAAAACAACGAATAACACACAACATCGTTAGTAGAGTCATATTAAAATATTTATTAACAAGTAATCAATTTATTAAGTTATTCAATCTTTTCAACTAACTTTTATCTATTTAATGTTCTTAGATCTACCGCCATATTGAAGTCATATTGTTGTTTTTTTTTTAATATTAAACTTCTTTCCATATTGCCACTGAAATTTTTAATATCTTCACGCTCCCCACCCTTAACAACCCCCTCATAATTAAAACAGTATTGTATGTTTGTGTAACGCACATACACACACACGTATATATATGCCATTCATGTACTCACTATTATGTGTGGCCATTTTGTTGTTGTATTGGTTATGCTTTTGGGATTATTTTTCTATTCGTTACTGGTTTGTTAATTATATGTGTGAATGCCAAAGTTGGCTGAACATCAGTGTATTGTACATTCACCTTCTGAGTTCAAATTCTGCCAATGCCGAACCAGTAGAGAGTCGAACCATCATTTTTTGTTTCCGAGGGTTAATAAAAAGGAGTACCAGTGAAATACTGGTGTCCATATGATAAGCATACTACATCCATCCCCAAAGATTTACCTATATTACTTACTGAATCGTTAGGATATTGGACACCTAGCGGTAATTTTGTCTCACTACTCTACGCTATGAGTTCGAATACCGCTGAGGACGCCTTTGACCTTCGTCGCTCTGGAGACGATAAAGTAAAGTAGTTGTTAAATACTCAAGTTAATGCTATCTACTGCCCAACCTCCATCAAATGTTTAAACTTAGGTCTACGTTAAAATCTATAAGTCGGTGAGCAGTGAAAATTGGTAGACCATCGGAAAATATACCTTGCGGTATTTGTCCCGGCTTTTTACGTCCAAGAGAACACTTATCCAAGAAGAAGAAGAAGAAGAAGAAGAAGAAGAAGAAGAATATCTTGAGAGGTACAAGGAACAAATAGGGGTTGCAATAAGATTTTGAGAGGTACATGGAGCACTTGCAGAAAACAGCACTGCTTGGAACTGCTCGAATACTCCGGAAGGTGCTCGAAAAATAAGGGGTGTTACCTTACTTCACTGGTAGTGAAAAGCTGACACCGTAATACATCTCCAGCGTTAGAAACTGTGCAAAGACAATAATAATAATAATAATAATAATAATAATAATAATAATAATAATAATAATAATAATAATAATAATAATAATAATAATAATAATTGTATGAAACCTAGGAAAAGGTGACCAAAATCCAGTCGGTTTATGTGAAACTACATTTCAAGCATCGTGCTTATCATCCAAAAGTGGGAACCACAAGCCTTTTATGAACTCAGTTAAAAGCACCTAAACTTTTGGTTGTGTTCGTTCTAGTCGTGTTAAATAAGGTGGTGTCTTTTCAGTTTACCACACAATACAGTATATTTTTCGTTAGTTTTTTTCGGGGTTTTTTCTCGCACTAATTTGTTTATTTCTTCTCTCGCAGTTTCTACCAACGAACCCCCAACGTTACTCCAATCATCGAAAATTATTGTCAAGCCTGAAGATACCAAAGTTGGTGAGTTTACGTTTCCTTGTCTTTACCTTTTTTTTTTTGCGTGACAATAATGACTACTTTTCTACAGTATTTGAGCCTGGACTCTTTGGTGGGGCTCAAGAATCATATATTGGCCTCACATTACATCATCAATGACTCATTTCAATAATTCTTTCTAGCAATGACTGTCCTCGCATAAGACAAAGCAGCCACTACGTATATATGTATGACTATATGTGTGTGTGTGCATACATACATATATATATATATATATGTATATCCATATTACAGATATATAATATTATATGTATAAATATATGCTGAGACCCCCCTTCGGTCTTGACTGACCATGAGATTGCACCTAGAAAGTTACCCTCCCAGGCACAAGTCCAGGCAAAGTTGTTTATGGAAGACCAGCAGTGGCCCATGCATACCGGCCTCCTCTCTCCACGCCACCAATGCTATCCAAGGAAAAGGCAAAGGGGGCCGATAGAGCTTGGCACCTGTGATGTCACAACTCATTTCTACAGCTGAGTTAACTGGAGCAACGTGAAATAAAGTGTCTTGCTCGAGAACACAACACACAGCCCGTTCCGGGATTCGAACTCAAAAACTCGCGATCGTAAGCTCGACGCTCTAACACTGAGTCATGCGCCTTCACATATATATATATATATATATATATATGGACTTTCGAGTCGGTTCTGACATATGAGGATCTTACAACCTACACTTTCTTTGTCAGTCATAATGCTAATATCGAATGTGACATTTGGGGGCCCACCAACGATTTGCAAAGAAGCTTCCATATGTTGCAAGTATGAGGATTACGGGTCTGTACAGGCAGTATATTTCGAACCCGTGTTTCTATGCTTTCAACCCCTAAGCATGTTAATGCTGGTTGAAACAAAGTCTCTTGTATCATTTTGATATTTGTAATACCATTTTGACACAACGATCTCCATTCTCATCTCTCTAAGGCTGTTTGCTCAAACGTGTTGAGAGCTCTTCTGACTGCTGGAAAGTTGAGCCATGGTCAACCAACATTCCTGTGCTCACGATATATATATATATATATATATATATATATTATTCAAAAGAATTCCAACTCTGTCTGTTTTTTATGTTTTATTTATATTCTTATAAAATTAATGTGGGATATAGAATGTGAAATATATAGTATATATAGTATATATAGTAAAATGAAATGAAGTATTGAATCTCTTATTGAATAAATGAAATATTGAATATTAAATATTAAATATTTAAGGACTAGTATACTTTCCTGCTTTCTAGCAGTCTTCAAGGTCCCCTGTGACCTTGAAGACTACTAGAAAGCAGGAAAATATACTAGTCCTTAAATATTTAATATTCAGTAAGACATTCAATACTTCATTTCATTTTACTATTTATATTATATATTCCATATTCTATATCCCACATTAATTTTATAAGAATATAAATAAAACATAAAAAAACAGAGAGAGTTGGAATTCTTTTAAATAACATATTCCTCTATACACTATCATACAAACCTCTTTATATATATATATATATATATATATATATATATATATATATATATATATATATATATATATATATATATATATATATATATATATATATGACCTCACCCTCTTCACCATTATGACTAGGCGTGTGTATATGAAACGTCATCGATAGACCATCATTCCTCCACTAAGCCTGCGCATAAGAGATTGCAGTTGGTCCGTTCTAATCCTTCTGACTATCCTCCCCCTTTACTAGGCCTACGTACCTGAGATCGAATCGGTCCACCGTCAACCTTTCATTCGACAGATTTATAAAATCTTATACACTGTCTCCTCTCATCCACTTCTTGCTTCGCTGCTAGTGTCGCTCCACTTCCCATTTTCCCTCCTTTGTCTACATGTCTAAGTTCACCAAATACTCTCAACATTGTCCTGTGTACTATGCACTACTCTTCCTGTACTGGAGTCACACCAAAAACAGATAAATCACGCCGTCCCCCGCCAAGACTGGTGAGTGACAGGATCTCTCTATTAATTAAGAAATTACATGGGTGCAGGCGTGGCTGTGTGTGTGATAAGGTGTTGGTTTCCCAACCGCGTGGTCCCTGTGCATGAAACTTTGGACAATTGTCTTGTACTATAGCCTCGGACCGATAAAAGCCTTGTGAGTGGATGCGGTAGGCGGAAACTAAAAGAAGCCCCTGGCAAAGTGTCTTGTGCTATAGCTTTGGGCTAACCAAAGCATTGTGAACGGATTCTGTTGACGAAAACTAAAAGAAGACCATCGTGTGTGTCTGTGTGTGTGTGTGTGTGTGTGTGTGTGTGTATGTCTGTGTGTCTGTGTGTGTCTGTGTGTGTTTGTGTGTCTGTGTGTGTCTGTGTGTGTCTGTGTGGCTTAGTGGTTCGGGGTGTTTGACTCATGATCGTTAGATTGCGGTTTCGATTCCTGGATCGGGTGATGAGTTGTGTTCTTGGGGCAAAACACTTCATTTCACGTTGCTCCAGTCCATTCAACTGACAAAAATGAGTAACGCTGCGATGGACCAGCGTCCCATCCAGGAGGAGAATATATACGCCATGGAAACCGGCCCTTAAGAATCTGTATGTTTCAGAAAGGGTTTTTCTCCTTTTATTATTATTATTATTATTATTATTATTATTATTATTATTACACTACAAGATATCGCCATTATCATCTGCCTCCATTTTACTAACGTGGTAAACAGCGATCGTGAAAACGTCGCAGCCTGCACGTGATGTCTTCCACAAAAATATTGATCCCCCACACCACAACACACACACACACACACACACACACACACACACACACACACACACATACACAGAGGCATCGAGAGACCAAGGTTGATTCGAAGACTAAGAATTTTCATTAACGGTACTACTGCTATTTCAACATTCACCAAATTCACTCTTCTATTCTTCACACATTCCCAAAGCGGTCTATTAATAACTTTCACTGTGAAGGTTATTCTGGAATGTTCTTCGTCGTCGTTTCTTCTCGTTTCTTTTCCTACCAGCGTTCTAAACATTGGTAAACTGCACCGAGGAATATATATAAGCAAAAACAAGAAAGCGGGAACCTAACATACATTAAATGCAAAAAAAAAAAAATAACGAAAATTGTAACAAAAAAAAAACGATGAAGAAAAAGAAAAAAATATGATAATTATAATGACGATGATAAGGATGGTGATGGGGGAGGGGTGAAGATATTGATGGGAGAAAGGCGGGAAAGGAGAAGAGAGGGGGATTGTGAGAGTAGTGATGATGATGATGATGATGATGATGGTGATGATGATTATGACGACGACGCTGACGATCAACATCAGCATCATTATCGCCATCGTCGTCATCATCATCACCATCACTATCATCATCATCACTGTCATCATCGTCGTCGTCATCATCACTACCCTCACGATCCTCCTCTCCTCCTCCTCCTCTTCATCTCCTTTCTCTCTTCATTATCTTCTTGATGATGATGATAGTGATGGTGATGATAATGACGCCGATGGTGATCACCATCATCATCATCATCATCATCTTCAACCACAACATCATCACCATCACTATCACCATCATCATCATCATCATCTTCATCACCACCAGATTTATTAGCATGTTGTGGTGATGGAATGGAGGTGGCGATTAAAGTTCATAATCCTGATAATGTTGAGGGTAATTAGGGGGGATAAGACAATTATAACGACCCAGTACTCAACTGGTATTTATTTTATTGATCTCCAAATAATGAAAGCCAACGCTGACTTCGGTGGCATTTGAAGTCAGAGCGTGAAGACGGACAAAATGCTAGTAAGAATCTCGCCTGGCGTGCTAACGATTCTACCAATAAGCCTTTCTGTAATAGGCCCAGAACCTGTAATAGTGCCGGAAAATAAACTCGCTAAGCATTCCTTTTTCCGGCATGGTAAAGAGTCTGCCAGTTCGCCGCTTTGATAATAATAACCCTTTTTACTCTAGGTAGAAGGAGACTAGTCAATTACGTCGACCCCAGTGCTCAGCTGGTACTTATTTCATCGGCTCCAAAAGGATGACAGGTAGAGTGGACCTCAGAGGAATTTGAACTTGTAACGTAAAGACGGACGAAATACATGTAGGCATTTTGCCCGGCGTGCTAACGATTCTGCCAGCTCACCGCTTTAAGAATAAGAATGATAATGGT
>NC_142949.1:5631286-5633786 GCF_046866305.1 Octopus bimaculoides
AGACATACAGACAGATAGAAAGATAGATAGATAGATAGATAGATAGATAGATAGATAGATAGATAGATAGATAGATAGATAAATAGATTGTAGACATTTAACATACATATATATATATATATATATATATATATATATATATATATATATATATGCATAAGTGTATGTGTACATATGTAGCTGCTTATATGGAGAGAGAGAGAGAGGGGGTGAGGGAGAGACAGACAGACAGACAGACTAACAGAAAGAGAGAGAGAGATTGAGATTGAGATTGAGAGAGAGACAGTGAGCGAAAGAGATACAGAGACTAAGCTCTCTCTTCTCTTTTGCTATACACGTTTCCTATATTTCACTACCTCTCTCTATTCTTTCTTCTCCTCTTTCGTCTTCCTCCCCCTCTCTCTCGCCCTCTCTCTCTTCTTTTTTCTTGTGAAGAAGAATTCCTTCCTTTCATCTCCATTCTCATATTGGTTTCTCTCTCTTCCAATCTCTAGCGCTCTCTCTCTTTCTCTCTCTCTCGCTTACTCTCTCTCTCGCTTAGTCTCGCTTACTCTCTATCTCTCTCTCACTTACTCTCGTTTACTCTCCCTCTCTCGCTTACTCTCTCTCTCTCTCGCTCACTCTCTCTCTCTCACTTACTCTCTCTCTCGCTTACTCTTTCTCTCTCTCTCACTCACTCTCTCTCTCTCTCTCACTCGCTCTCTCCTTCACTTACTCTCTTTCTTACTCTCTCTCTCGCTTACTCTCTCTCTCTCTCTCTCTCACTCACTTTCCTCTCTCCTTCTCTTTCCTCTTTCTCCTTTACTCGACACACAATCCGGACCACCGCCTTTTAGTCTATTTAACCCATTCCATTACATACATTCTCTCTCTAGCCTTTACTCATTCTCACACACTCTCACTCACTCTCTCACTCACTCATACACCACACTTACTCATACACCACACTTACTCATACACCACCCACCCCCATTCGTTTTTTCTATTAAAGCTTGCTCTAGCTTTTGTTGTTTTTTCTTCAACAACTCTTTTCACAATTTCTCTTCCACTCACCTCCTACCATCCGCCTCTTCATTTCCTCTTCCTCTTCTTTTTTCCTTCCTTATTTTTCACTCTTTACATTCTACCTCCCCCTCCCCCTCCCCCATCATCACCACCACTCCCACTACCCTAACCACCATCACCACTACTGCCGCATCTTTCATTCATCTCAATTCATTCATCACCACTCACAGCCGTTTACCAGTTCTGATAGAAATCTCTCACTCTTTCTGTATTATATGTATATATATATATATATATATATATATATATATATATATATATATATATATATATATATACATACATAAATAAATATATATATATATACACACACACATACATACATAAATATATATATATACATACACACACATACATACATAAATATATATATATATACATACATACATACATACATACATAAATATATATATATACATACATACATACATACATACATACATACATATATATGTATATATGCATGTGTATGTATGTATGCATGTATACATATATGTATATATGTGTGTATGTATGTATGTATATAAAAAATATATATGTATATATGTATATCTATACATATATTTAGACATATAAATAAGTGTATATATATATATGTATGTATATATATATATATATACATACTCATATCAGGTTATCTCCCCGTGTGTTAAAGCTATTTTACAGCGCTACAGTGGCGCTTTTGAAATTGTGAAAAGAAAACAAGAGCTGCAACAACAACAACAACAACAACAACAACAACAACCGAAGAACAAAATGGCATAAAATAAGAAAAAGAAAAAGAAGATAGAAACCAACATAGAAAGAATAAAAACAAAAAACAAAAAAAAACACTTAATCAGACATTTATAATTCAAGTCGTGTTATAAAATTGCAATCGATCCCTTCAACAACAAAAAATAATCTAAAATAATAATAATAACAAAAACACAATCAAAATTTCAATAAAACATTGAAACTCACAAAAATCCAATAATGAGCAGTTTTGTTTTGTTTTGTTTTTGTTCTATTCTATTTCTTTATATCTGTGGAATACAGTAGCTTTTTGTTGTTGTTGATGTTATTGTTATTGTTATTGTTACCAGCAATTCCTCCATCTTAGTTCACTATCATTAGGCGCGATTCGCCATCCGCCATTTACAGTTGTTTAGTCCTTAATACTCTCCATTACAGAAGAGCGTAAAGACTTCTTTTCGTTTTTTTTCTGTTTTGTTTTTGTTTTGGGTGTTTTATTAAAATAAGGTGTGTGTGTGTGTGTAGGGAGTAGTTTTGTTTGTTACTTTTTTATTGTTTTTTTTTAACAACAAAAAGTATAATGTTTTGAACGTGGAACGAGAAAGAAAAGAAGAGGAGGAAGAAGAGGTAAAAGAAACAGAAATAAAATTGCCTAAGGAATTAGGGTTATTTTTTGTTGTGATGGTTATTGGTGTGGTTG
>NC_142949.1:5636286-5638786 GCF_046866305.1 Octopus bimaculoides
TATCCTTTCGGGGCAGCTCCTGATAGTCTTCCCTTCTATAAATATTAATAAGTTTTTCTCTAATTGACTCTCATATTAAAAAGGTTGAAAATCATTGGCATAGATTGGTATGTTACATAACCATCCCAAATGGATGATTGGTAAAGCTGAGTTTCGGGGTATCTGGGATAAATTAACATACTGCTTACCCTCAACTTCCGCCGAGGTCGATTTTGCTTTTCATCCTTTCAAGATCGATAAAACCTGTACCAGTTGAACACTGGGGTCGATGTGATCGACATGCTCTAGCTCTCAAAATTGTTCGCCTTGTTCCAGAATTTGAAACTAAAATTAACATGTTGTTAATTAATTGCTAATTAATTTTATCGTTAATTCTTTCTACTTCACTTTTTTCTCTCCAACAGAACACAAAAGTTGGTTCCGTTATAAAGAGCGTCTCTACATATGACCCCGACAATGGCCCGGGTGGATCAGTAACGTATTCACTACAGGTAAGTTGTAGATCGTCTTAAATGTACCCGTGTTTAACTTGTACTAATGTAGAATGAAAAGGTTGGGCAGCCCCGAGAAGATAAAGTGTATTGGCTACAAGTAAGCAGATTTCTTTTTGGTGCACCCGTGTTTAATGCGCACTTGGAGAGGAAAGGGCACCACTAAGCTGACTAGCTCATGGTACATTCATGATTATGACAACCAGACAAGAACTCATAACAGATCCGTCAACGCTCGGGTTACTGACTCACAGAGGATAGCAGAAGACCGAGAGAAGTAACGAAATCTGGTTGCGAGGTTATCATTAAATGCCCCAATGACCACAAAGTCAAAGGATAGGTAAAAAGGAATGTAAATTATAGAGGGAGGGCAGTCAGGAAATAAAAAATATTCATTACGAGTACGTAGGTTTTAATCGATATAACCGAGCGGAAGATGCACAGATGTAAAAGGCTCTATCATTGATACTGAATGATCGGGTAGATAAAGTATCCGGCTATTTTCTAAAAGATAACAATTTAAAATAAAAACCTGGAATATCATTGTACACTGCTGTCAGCAAGAAAATATGCGAAATCATTGATTAAAATTAATAGCGTTAGACAGAAGATTTATCTCGGTAGTGGTTTATCTCTCATCATCCAGTCTGTCATCATCTAGTTTTTCATCACGAAACAAGTCCTAAATACGGGCCCTTCTGAGAGGACTGTGAGATCACAAAACGATTTGGAAAGATCAATAAGCGGTTGTGTGAGCTAAATAGGGAACATAATTATATTCACTTCATGTATCTGAGCATATAGCTAATTTCAAAACAATGTATGGATAGAAGCAATGGTTGTGTTATTTTGAATAATTAAACCAACGTTATTGGTAAGCTTTTTATGACTTGAATAAGTTTACGTTGTGGGATACTGGTTATCTTCACACTGAAGTTCAGATTTATTAGAGAGATAGTGTTCTGAATCTGCGTCACACGTGGAAATCATTTTATTGTGTTTGCTTAGTAGATTGCCGTTGGAAAACGTGATAGCTAAGGGTTACCTTCAGCATAACTAGGAAGGTTTCTTCTTTCCGTCATATAATAGTGACTTGGATGCTATTTTCCAATTGCGTGTGTAATTAAGAGCATTTGTAGCAGTCTTTCTGTTCCCACTCGAATGAATTCTGGGTGTGATGTTTCAGTTTTCTAAATGCATGAGTGTGATTGTTGTAACATAGTTTAAAAGGTGTAGCAGTGGAACTTAAATATTTGTGTGCGTGTATAATGTATTGCTACTGGTAACATTATGTTGGAATATTATGTCATTAACTCGGTACTTGTCTAAAGAGCAATTACTCTGCTTCATATAGTTTCAATTTGGATTCCTGTAACAACCATAGTTATAGAAATTATCTTTTTAAATGGGATGATGCTCGCAATTCTGCAAAATTAAGTATAGTAAAGTAAGATAATTTATGGGTATTTTCTTGAAATTTCTATCGTAACGGTGCTGTAAGTGGGGATTCCTAAAGAGGTGGGAAAAGATTCTGAATATTTGATTAGCTACAACGAAGTTAAACAGTGTGTTATCCCACGTTATGTGCGCACGTGTGTGTGTTTGCGTGGGGGGGGGGGGGGGGTTATTTATGTATGTATGTATATTCTATTTGTAGTGTGACTGTTATTTGTGATTGATTGGTTTGTGCCGGTTCCTATGTGGTAAGTTCTCTATTTGCCCCCACTCTTTTAAGGGCTTGATTGTAATAAGGTGTTGCTTCATTAATGATATGTAAGTTGGCAGAGATATTAATGATTTTAAGGGAAATGTTCTTAACATGGTTATTAATAATATTTTGGAGTCGTTAGGTAAGCAGCTTATGTAATTTAAAGACCCACTCTGGTTTCCTTAAAGAGAGTTGATGATTTAAAAACGTCCAGTCAGCAAGTCTAATTTGTGTTGAGCGATTTCAGTAATTATACGGAATCTAAATTCCTCGAAAAGAATTAAGGCATCTTTCTAATCCT
>NC_142949.1:5650863-5653363 GCF_046866305.1 Octopus bimaculoides
GCTTAAATAAGTGAAACCGGTAACACCTCTTGATAAGAATGTAAATATCTTCTTCCTCTCATTCACAATAAATTTCTTATATTTCCATTTTGTTTTATATATATACTCTTTTACTCTTTTACTCTTTTACTTGTTTCAGTCTTTTGACTGTGGCCATGCTGGAGCACCGCCTTTAGTCGAGCAAATCGACCCCAGGACTTATTCTTTGGAAGCCTAGTACTTATTCTATCGGTCTCTTTTGCCGAACCGCTAAGTTACAGGGACATAAACACACCAGCATCGGTTGTCAAGCGATGTTGGGGGGACAAACACAGACATACAAACACATACACACATACATATATATATACATATATACGACAGGCTTCTTTCAATTTCCGTCTACCAAATCCACTCACAAGGCATTGGTCGGCCCGAGGCTATAGTAGAAGACACTTGCCCAAGATGCCACGCAGTGGGACTGAACCCGGGACCATGTGGTTGGTAAGCAAGCTACCTACCACACATCCACTCCTACGCCTATATATATATATATATATATATATATATATATATATATATATATATATATATATATATATATATATATATATGTCTGTATATATATATATATATATATATATATATATATATATATATATATATATATATATACATATATATATATATATATATATATATATATATATATATATATATGTCTGTATATATATATATATATATATATATATATAATATATATATATATATATATATATATATATATATATATATATATATATACATATAATATATATATATATATATATAAGCTACAAATAGATTCATGATGTAGAAACACAATAATTCAGCAGACTTATATACTGTGCCTTTGTGAAATAGAAATCTGCTGAATTATTTTCTTTCCACTACATGAAACTATGAATAACTCTTATCTAAAATACTGTGTGTATTAAATGTTATTTATCTTTCACTAGAGGGGATACATTTCTGCTGATCCTACCTATAATAGAACAGTAATCTATATAGAAAGATAGATAGATAGATAGATAGATAGATAGATAGATAGATAGATAGATAGATAGATAGATAGATAGATAGATAGATAGATAGATAGGTCCATGTGTTATCTTTCTATTTTGATTATAGAAAGCCTGACACACGAAAACACTGTATGAGAAACAGGAAGATGTGATATAAACTTCTTCAATGAAGAACCCCGTCGGAACTAGAGTACAATACAGTTCTCGATAACAAGATAAGAGAATTTGAAACCAATTAAACCATTAGATTATAATCATAATTATAAAGAAAGTAGATGAAAGCCCATATATTACATTTCACCTGTCTAGCCGTGGGTAACAATTATATAAACTTCTCGCTCATTATCAACTTTATAAATTCGCTCAGCGATTTATCTATGTGACAGGAAATATGTAATATATATGACATGGCCGAAATCCATAACTTTAGGGTTCGTGTATGCGTTATTATGTCTGTGTGAGTATGTGTCTGTGTCTATATATGTATGTATGTATGTATATATATACGCATGTATACCTAAAACAAGTACACGAATATATATATATGCATACATAAATATATACAAATATACGCAGGTATGTATACATATTTCATATATGCATATATATGCATATATACATATATATACCTATATATACATATATATATATATATATATATATATATATATATATATATATATATATATATATACATATACATATACATATATATATATACACATATATATATGCATATATACATATATGTATGTGTGTGCGCGCGTGTGCGTGTATGTGTGTACATGTATATAGGGGCATATAAATGTACGTATATGTATAGAGGTATACCGTATGTATAACTGCGTAGACATACACGCAGACGCTCACACACATATAGACACACACACACTCACTCACATACAGACACACATATACATACAGACATACTGAAACCGAAAAACGTGAGAGTAAATACAGGAAAATCCGAGAGTAAATACAGGAAAGTTACTATTTAACTGAAACGAAAGGTTTGTATGTATTAGATTGTGGGATAATTTAGTTTTTAAACTAATTAACTACAACACATTAATTAATAATATACTCTCCATTGTTGTTTAGGACTTCCTTTCATCGATCAGTAAGATATTTGATGCCTTGGGGATAGAAATCTCCCGGTTTTGGCTCAAAGAATTCATCCAGCCAAGCCTTCACTTCCATGTCATTTTTAACGATGCACTACGCAAAGCGTTTGAAAGCGGTGGAAAGAGATGAAAATCTGACGGCGTCAACTCTTGGAGAGTATGGAGGATGAGGCAGCACTTCCCATTCGAGTTCTTGAATCGCGTCTTTGGTCATATTGGCGAGTTTCTGAACCTTGCCCATTGTGTAAAGGTGGTTCACCAGTTTGTTTGTTTTTTTATCACAATCCGTCTGCCCTGCCAAGTCTCTGGTCGTTCGACGTGGATTTTCGTAAC
>NC_142949.1:5668363-5675863 GCF_046866305.1 Octopus bimaculoides
ATTCTCTTTCCGTTTATCCACAACGTAAGCGATGTTGGTTTTGCACTCGACGCTGGCCAATCGCCATAACATGATCAGCGACATCAGCAAATCTGATAATTGCGTCTTTCTAAGTCTTCATTAACTCTTTGGGAATCTATATATTTCGCAAAACATCTGAAACATGATAATTAAAATCGTCTGCCACACGATTACTCGCATGCTTGAGTGCTCAACAGCTTCAATCTAAACATGAAATCACTGAAATATTCGTTAAAAAAAAGGTGGCTGCTTGTTTTGTCAATCTGTGTGTGTCTGTGTGTGTAACAAAGTGGCCATATTTCCTTTTAATCACTTATATACACATATATATATATGTGTGGAGGGGTTCTTCACACAGCACAACATAGCTAATTTAGAGAGAGGAGGAGCAGAAAGAGAGAGGAGGAGCAGAAAGAGAGAGGAGGAGCAGAAAGAGAGAGGAGGAGCAGAAAGAGAGAGGAGGAGCAGAAAGAGAGAGGAGGAGCAGAAAGAGAGAGGAGGAGCAGAAAGAGAGAGGAGGAGCAGAAAGAGAGAGGAGGAGCAGAAAGAGAAGGAGGAGGAAGAGAGTGAAAAAGAGAGAGAGAATGAGGAAGAGAGAGAGAATGAGGAAGAGAGAGAGAAAGAAGAAGAGAGAGAGACAGAGTACTTGACTGGTACTTCATTTATCGACAACGAAAGAATAAACAGCTGAGTTGACTTCGGTGAGATTTGAAACTCGACCGAAAACCCCCGAAAACATAACGTCACTGAATCGAACGCTCTGAACCCTTGCACCAAATCGCCGTTCTGATATACTAGCATTGCCTCGTGATGTTTCTTATTTTCCTATTGCAGTCGTGAAGTGGTGACATTTTCCTTCGAGTTCTAATGCATTGTATTTTTCTATTGACAGTCTGGGAGACCAGATTACCATTCAACGTTTAGCATCGATCCTATTAGTGGCGACATAACACTTGTGAAACCCTTAGATTACGAAGCTCATACATTTTACCAGTTTGAAATCGTAGCAACGGTAAGTCTTGTTATTTGTATTATTCATAACATTTTCTTTATGTCTTCTTTGTATTTACATTTGCAACACCGACTTTCTGCACACCGATGGTATGGAACCTCTTATGACCTACACTCATTTACAAGCGGGATCTTCAAATAACCACAGCCAACATCTCTAGTTTACTAAACGGCCTTGTTTTACAGTACCGTGGACAGTATAGTGTTAATCCTTTAAAGTCGGGTATAAATAGCAAGTCTTTTCATGCGGGACGCAAAAAAAATTGAAAACAAATGCAAGATGGTAATCAATCAAAGTCGTTGAATTATGTAAGTAGATTTGTGAAGCGCGTGGCCTAGTGGTTAGGAGGTGGCACTCGCGATCGTTAGATCGTGGGCTCGATTCCCAGACCGAGCGGCGCCTTGTGTTCTTCAGCAAAACACTTCATTTTATGCTGCTCCGGTCCACTCAGCCCTAATGGGTAACCCTGCGACAAACTAGTCTTCCGATCGGGGGGTGGGTGGAATGTTGACCTGCTCGCATAACCAGTGGAGTGACATCACTAAAACGATGCAAATCACATTGTGACTAGCGATGTAAAACACAACATCCGATAGTCTGGTCGATCACGTGATTTAAGTAAATTCAATATTTGTTTGCTTTAGCGGTAACCATCCCTAGTTCGAAAAAACGAGTAATCCTGAAAGCCTTTAGAACCAAAAGTACCGGAAAATCAATGTTATACCTGCATTAAATTAAATATTTATTTGTTATGCTTGATTAATATATTAATTAGTTCATATTTGAAATTATATTATATATTAAAAACAAGTTTGATATAATTATAAAATCTTAATATTAGGGTTGTAATTATTTTAATGTTTTAAACATATAAACATGTTTTCGTGTAACGGACTCGTAATCTTGCTGTGTTGTTGTCTTATGTAATCAATGGACGTATATATTCGTATATATATTTTATATATACGTATGTCTTTGAATGTCTAATACTTCTACGCTTGTGTATTTATACATTTTGAAGTATAAATATATGGATGTATCTAAAATATGCATGCATGTGTTTATGTATACATATAATTATATACTGAAGGTATTTAGTAATATGAACTAACGGGGTTCTATAATTATAAAAATGTAATATGTCGTTATATGTTATCATATGCTGCATACTATGTTCATTATATTCAATATTCATTTTTCAAATGAAAATAGCTTGACTGTTATGATGATATAAATATAGACAGACAGACAGACAGCTAGATAGATAGATAGATAGATAGATAGATAGATAGATAGATAGATAGATAGATAGATAGATAGATAGATAGATAGGTTTGTAGAATTAGTGGGTGGGTACAAGTATGTGAGTATGCATTTATATATATATATATATATATATATATATATATATATATATATATATATAAGATACAGTGTATATTTAAACACATAAGAGGAATCCACTCATGAGATTCCTTACGCTAGAAAGAACAGCTAGGTTCTAGAATCACAAAATTAGGGATAAAATCCCGAAAGGAACGAAATGAAAAAATAAAAACTTTTACCATCTAGTTTCCTGGACCAATTGGTTTCTATATATATATACATACATATATATATATATATATATATATATATATATATATATATATATATATATATATATATATATATATATATATATATATATATATATATATATATATATATATATATATATTCATGCGGAGGCGCAATGGCCCAGTGGTTAGGGCAGCGTACTAGCGGTTTCGATTCCCAGACCGGGCGTTTTGAGTGTTTATTGAGCGAAAGCACCTAAAGCTCCACGTGGTTCCGGCACAACTCTATCTCACTCTTACTCCTTGTTCCTATGTGAAAGGGCCAGCCTTGTCACATTCCGTGTCACGCTCGTTAATTGCACGAGCAGGCTGTTCCGTTGATCGGATCAACTGGATCCCTCGTCGTCGTAACCGACGGAGTGCCACGACGATATATTCACACACATGTACGTATGTAGTATGGATGATGATCCAAAGTATGTGTATAATAAAGAAAGCTAAACATACTAAACTGTACTAAACTAAATTAATTAATAACCATTTCTGAAATGAAAGCCATTCAGTTGTAATTAACGTCTACCATAATTAAATACTTGCTACATTCTACAATAATCTGCTCGCCAACTATTACAGCAATTGGCTCCACGAAATCAGCAGAAATTGGCCGTGTGCACTTGAGTGTGTGAGATGATGGCTAGAAGGGCCCGGGTATGGTAGAGGCGATAATGATCGTGGTGGTTGTGGTGTTGGTAACATTTAAACTAAGAGATGTATCACGTTAAGACTGGTAGTTACAAGTTTTCTCTCCTCTTCTTTGTTTTCATTCAGTTCACTTTAGGAATCTGAATCGATTTCAATTAATAAATTTTCATTCCAAACCTCTCTGTCTGCTAATATTTGATAGTAAGATGTTTGCTGATTTAGCAGCGATGTCCGTTCACACACACACACCCCTTAATAGCTCCTCCCCCCCCCCACGACGACCACCCGTCTCTCGTTAAGCTATCTGTCAACGTTGTTGTTGTTGTTGTTGTTGTCGCTGTAATTGCTGTTGTTGTTGTTGTTGTTGTTGTTCTTGTTGTTGTTCTTGTTGCTGCTGCTGCTGGAGACGGTCAGCAATTGCAGCGCACAGCTTATAGCAAGGACCTTCATGGAGGTTTGTTGAACTGTGAAGATAAATAAAGCCAATTTGTTTATTAACCTCTTCAACTAAATAGAAAATCTAACTTACCTCCTCTCCCCCCTCTCTCTCTCTCTCTCTCTCCCTCTCTCACTCTCTTTCTTTCTCTCCATCTTTCTGTCTTTCTCTCTCATTAACTTTCTTTTTTCCCTCTCTCTCTCTCTCTCTCTCTCTGTCTTCCTCTAGTTACCCTTATCTTCTCTATGCTCTTTCTCTTGCTCTCCCCACCTCTCTGTCTCTTTCCTCTCTTGTCATCACCTTCTTCCTCTATCTCTCTGTCACTCTCTTTCTCTCTCTCTCTCTCTCTCTCCCTCTGTTTCTATCTCTTGCTGCCTTCACTTTCTCTCTCCGCCTCTCTCTCTTTCATCCCACTTATTCTTTCTCTTGCTTATCTCACCTCTCTCTCTCTCTCTAAATTTATCTATCCCTCTTTCTTTCCCTCTTTCTCTTACTGCCCACACCTTCTCTTTCTCCCTTACTCTCTCTTTCTCTCTATCTACCAACCTATCTATGTCTATCTGTCTATCTATCTTTCTTTCTTTCATTCTCTTATTGCCTTCACCTTGTCTCTCCTCTCTTTTCCCACTCATACTTTCTCTTACTCATCTCACCTTCTCTCTCTCTCACTCTATCTATCTATCTATCTATCTATCTATCTATCTATCTATCTGTTTATCTTTCTTTCTTTTGCTCTCCTCCCTTGACACTCCTCTTCATCTCTCTATTTACCTCGTTCTTACCCTCTCCCCCGCTGTCTCTTTGTTTTCTCTCTTACTGTCACCCTCACAATCTCCCTCTTTCGTTTCTTCTCTTTCTATTATTCTGTCTTTCCTACTCTCGCTTCCTCTCTTTTTGTTTCCCAATTTCTCTCCCCAATACTCTCACCTCATCTCTCTCTCTCCCTCTTTCTCTCTCTCCCACTTTCTCTCTATCTATCTCCTTTTTCTCTCTCTCTCAGTCTGCCTATCTAACTATCAATCTATCGAATTCTTTCTGGCATTCAGGTGACATTACCATTTTCTCTGGTTCCATGTCCGCTGTCTGGGAACTTCAAAACCAAAAGATTCACTGTTGCATATACGCTACATGTGGGCGTGCGTATGAATGCACGTACATGTGTATGCGTATCCATTCATGTGGGCGTACACATGTTTGTGCACATATAGTTATATAAGTGTAAGCATACATGTGTGTGTGTGTGTGTGTGTGTGTGTGTGTGTGTGTGTATGTGTGTGTGTGTGTGTGTGTGTGTGTGTGTGTGTGTGCCTATCCATGCGTGTGTTTACCTCTACGTTACTAATGGATTGCGTATGTAACAACGAAATAGGTTTTATATTGTCTGCTTATGTGTCAGTGTGTGTGTATGTGTATACGTAGGGTGTATATATGTAATTGTGTGTGAATGTGTGTACGTAACATTTCAATTTGTATTGATGATCGACAATATACATATATATGTGTGCATGTGTGTGTGTGTGTGTGTGTGTATGTATGCACATATATATGTGTATGTATATATATATATATATATATATATATATATATATATATATATATATAGATATATATATATACTGTATATATGTATATATATGCATACATATATATACATACATGAGTGTGTGAATGTATGTATGTATATATGTATATATATATATATATATATATATATATATATATATATATATATATATATATATATATATATATATATATATATGTATATATATATATGTATGTATATATATATATATACATATATATATATATATACATATATACATATATATATATATATATATATATATATATATATATATATATATATATATATATATTATATATATACATATATATGTATGTAGAGGTGTGTTTGTATGTGCATATGCATGTGTGTCTGTGAGTGTGTTTCTGTATATGCGACTGTGTGCGTGTGTATGCTTGTATGTCTGTGTGCTTATGTATGATTGTACTTCTTTCAATGGTTGTGTACCTTCTTCACCGACCCTATCAACCAAACTATCATTTTCTCTCCATCTGTCTCTCCCCCTCTCCCTCTCCCTCTCTTTCTCTCTCTCCCTCTCGCCTTTTTCATTTTCTTTCCCAATGTGCGTGTGTATGCGTGTATTTCTGTGTGTAATATCCTTTGACAGGATATGAAGAATCCACGTCGTTTAATATCCTAAAGTTTTTAAATCTTTCTACACACCCTTCCCTACTACCACCATCACCATTCCCACCATCACTACCACTATATATTCCACCCACCCCCCCATCGCTAACACCACCGACACACCGCCACCGCGCGCCACACTTTATCTTCCAACGTATTTTATTCTCTTAAGGGAGAATAAAAGTTTCGCTGTCATCAAACAAAACTAAGTCTTATTTCCGAAGAAAGAATACGGTTAACCAAAATCTTTGGGAAGATGAGAATGGTGATACGTTCTTGTGGAAGATTGGATTAAATACGATCATAGCAAAAGAGGTGTGATGCGGTGAATTCTCAAAATCCACGTATTTCTTAAAGAAAAGATTTTAGCATGACAGTAAAAACGGATGAGATTTAACAGCTCAAGTCCCAAATGTACTTTATGGCATCTGGAATCTCGAAATGGGTTTTCTTGCTTTGCAATTACGGTTTGTATCGGCATTTCTGTGTCAGAAGTGAAGTGAGAATGCAAGGATCAATTTGAAATATAGAATTATAGAATTCGGCTGTAAGTTGTCAAACAGTTCTACTTTATCATATGTGTGTGTGCTTGTGTGAGTGTGTGTGCTTGTGTGAGTGTGTGTGTTTGTGTGTGTCTGTCTGTGTTTGTTTTGTTATTATGTATGTATGCGCATGTATGTGTGCGCATGTATGTGCGTCAGTGTATATGCAGACAGGTTAATAGATTGGTGGATACATAGACAGAGACAAAGAGAACGACAGAATGATGGAAAGATAGAGAGAGAGAGAGAAAGAAAGAGAAAGACACAGACAGACAGACATAGATAGATAGATAGAGATAGATAGATAGATAGATAGATAGATAGATAGATAGATAGATAGATAGATAGACAGGCATGCAGAATAACAGATAGACAGACAGACAAGCAAACAGATAGACAAACAGACATGCAGAGAGACAGATAAATAGATAGACTAGCGATTAGAGATAGATAAACAGATAGATAGATAGATACATACATACATACATACATACATACATACATACATACATACATGCATACATACATACATACATACATTGACAAACAGACAGACAGACAGATAGATGGATGGATAGAATACTTGAAGAAGGAATAGATATATATATATATTTATACATGAATCTAAATCTCATCTCTCTCTCTCTCTCTCTCTCTCTCTCTCTCTCTCTCTCTCTCTCACACACACACACACACACACTTTTTCTTTGCTATCTCCATTTTTACTTCTTCCTCTTTCTCTCTTCCTCACTCTTTCTCTTCATGCCATAAATAATATTGCCGCCATTTCTTTCAATGTCACCCTTTTACATTTCTTCAGGATGGTGGTAACCTAAGCAAGAAAGCTGACTTTGTAGTGACTGTTCTTGACATACAAGATACACCGCCATATTTTGTGAACCTGCCTTACAGCAAACAAGTGCCAGAAAATATTTCCGTCGTAAGTATATACATCGATCTCACCACGATACTCTTTGAATAGCTACCATCTGTAAATATCATACAGAAATTTG
>NC_142949.1:5683363-5688363 GCF_046866305.1 Octopus bimaculoides
CCTGAATATTGGTGGTGTATACGTATATTTTATACATTTTATTGTCCACAACTACCTAGCGGGTTTATCGCAGACCAATAGAATATGCAAAACCATTATGTCAGGAGAAATTTGATTATCGTAACAGGTTTGATTGGATGCTGTCAAAAACCGATCGATCTCATTCAAAAATATAAAGCAACAGTTATTTGAAGAAACCGTCCAAAGAGGTGACTAGCAACGGAATGGAGGAGACTGAATGGAAGAACGAAACTTTTATGTAGAGTAAAAGAAAAATACATAAATAAAATGGCTGGGTGGTTAAGAGGTTTGACTCCCAACCGGGTTCAGTCCCATTGCGCGGTACCTTCGCAAAAGTGTCTTCTACAATAAACCCGTCCGATTAAAGCTTTTGAGCGGATTTGATAGACGGACACTAAAAGAAGCCCGACATACGTATATATATATATATATATATATATATATATAGATAGATAGATAGATAGATAGATAGATAGATAGATAGATAGATAGATAGATAGATAGATATATGTGTGTGTGCGTGTGTGAATAAGTTTGTATTCGTGTTGCTTTGTTTATTTCTCTGCGCCTTAGCGCTCTGGTATAAGAGACCGATAGAATAAGTACAAACTTTAAAAATTAAGCACTGGGGTCGATTCATTCAACTGAAACCCGTCAAGGCGGTACTCCAGCATGGCCGCAGCTCAAGAATGAAAGAACTAAAAGACAGAAGATGAATACAAGCGCAGGCGTGGTTATGTGCAGGTGCAGGCTGTGTCGTGGAGGTGTGCAGACGCAGGCGTGTCTGTGTGCACGTGCAGGCGCTGGCGTGGCTGTGTGCAGCTGCAGGCACTGACGTGAATGCATGGAGGTGTAGGCGTGGCTGTGTGCAGGTGCAGGCGTGGTTGCGTGCAGGTGCAGGCGTGGCTGCGAGCAGTCACAGACGTAGGTTGTGTCTAGGCGCAGACGTTGGTGTGTCCAGGCGCACGCGTGGCCGTGTGGTAAGAAGCCTGTTTGCCAGCGACAATGTTACGAGTTCAGTGTCATTGTGTGGCACCTTGGACAAGTGTGTTCTACTACAGCCTCGGGTCGACCAGAGCATTGTGTGTGAATTTGGTAGACGGAAACTGAAAGAAGCCTGTCGTGTGTACATATATATATATATATATATATATATATATATATATATATATATATATACGTGTATGTTTCTTTGGCTGTTTTTGCCAACCATCAACGCTTGGCAATCGGTGTTAGTGTGTTTACGTATCTGTAACTTAACAGTTTGGCGAAAGAGACAGATAGAATGAGTACTAGACTTTAAAACAAAAAATAAGCCCTGGTGTCGATTTGTTCGACTAAATCCTTCTAGGAGGTGCTCCAGCATGGCCTTAGTCACATGATTGAAACAAGAACACGTATAGAAAGTATATGGCTTGTACGAAATCTGTGTATATACAGATGATTGTGTATATATAGATTGCGTACATACTGATGAAAATTCAAAATGAATTTTGACAAGCTTACAATTAACTATCAGCAGCCGAAGAAATTCCACGGTTATTTGAAAACTGCAAGATGACTATAAATTTATGAAGATTCATAAAATTTAATCACAAAATAGAATTTCCAAAGAAATTGCATTTTGTGTGAAGCATTTGTTTTTTTTTTAAATGGCGCAGAAGTCTACACTGGGGTTATTGATTACGTAGTTTTCGGAGAGAACAAGTTATAAGCATTTGTTCCCTCTTTCTATTTTGAGAATTTTTATCCTATTATTCTTCATGTTACACCAAAAGGTAAACAATCTGAACTATGGAATGCAATGGAAGACATAATCAAGTGAGACCCAATAGTTCTCTACGGTTTATAAATGGTTGTGACATTTTCTATTTGGAAGTTTATGATCAGTCAGTAGATATTTAGGAACGTGTTTACAGGGTGAGAAAATTTCAGATCTTAGCTTCACACCATCAGAACTTTCACACGAGGCAAAGAGTATCTCGTCTGAGCACAACTTCGAAGTCAGTTCTGATTTTCAAAATCTCTCTTTGTCTAGACGATACAGCAAATTCCAGCACCGACCAAGTATACGTAATGTATATACACTTGCGTACATATATTTATGCATGTGCGTGTTTGTGCATGTATGTATGTATGTATGTATATACACACACACACGCATATACACACACACACAAACAGGTAAGAATAAGAATTTATTGGAGTAAAATCGAAGAAACAAAGAATGACAAGCTAGTGAGTTTGTTAGAAATCGAACGGCGTAAAATATACATTAAGACTCGATGTCGGTTCGTGTTTGTTAGCGACATGTGTACATACATATGTGCATGATCGTTTGTATATATATGTGTATATATATATATATATATATATATAGAGAGAGAGAGAGAGAGAGAGAGAGAGAGAGACATATATATATATATATGTGTGTGTGTGTGTGTGTGTGTGTATGCATGTATATGCATGCATGAGGGTGTTTACATATGTGTGTGTGTGTGTGTGTTTACGTGAGTGTGTATTCTTGCGTGTATTCAAAGAACCAAACAGGAAAATTCGACATTATGTTGCTTACTAGTTTGTTTGTTTCTTTGTTTGCTGTTGTTGTTGTTGTTGTTGTTGTTGTTGTTGTTGTTACTACTTTTATTTTCCTGAAGAAAATCTAAAACCGGAAAAACGAACTTCTTTCATTAAAGTTATTTATCATTGTTTGGGAAGAAAACGCCAAAAAAAAAAGAAATAATTTGAAATAGAAGAAGAAGAAGAAGAAGAAGAAGAAGAAGAAGAAGAAGAAGAAGAAGAAGAAGAAGAAAATTAGACGAGGGGAGGAGGAGGAGAAAGAGGAGGAGAGAAGAAGAAGAAGAAGAAGAAGAAGAAGAAGAAGAAGAAGAAGAAAATTAGACGAGGGGAGGAGGAGGAAACAGAGGAGGAGAGAAGAAGAAGAAGAAGAAGAAGAAGAAGAAGAAGAAGAAGAAGAAGAAGAAAAAGAAAGAAGAAGAAGAAGAAGAAGAAGAAGAAGAAGAAGAAGAAGAAGAAGAAGAAGAAGAAGAAGAAAATTAGAAGAAGGAGAACAGAGAAAATAAACTTTGAAAAATCTAATTTTCAGTCAAATTTTATTACACTGCTAAAAATTTTCCAAGAATTTCTCTTTCACATCGCCGGTCTTTCTTTAATCTTTACCCTCTTGGTAGAAGAACCATAATTGATTCCTACAAAAGCAAAAAAAAAAAAAAATTACAAAACTGAGTAGTAAAAAAAAAAACAGATTTTTATTTATTTATTTATTATTTTTTTTTTTTTCGTAAAAAAAAATGTGTGAAAAACTGGCTGTTTTATCGACTTTAAGAGGCAGCAGCAGCAACAACAAATAACAGGGGAAGCTAAATTTCCAGTTATATTTATGTGGTCTGCTTTCATATAAGTCTTTTCTTTGTGGCTGAATTAATATTTATAGCAAAGAACCGCGTGCGTCACAGAAGAGAATTGGAGTATACACACACACATACATATACATACATACATATATATATATATATATATATATATATATATATACAGAGAGAGAGAGATTTATATATATATATATATATATATATATATATATATATATATATGGCGGCCGTTGCTGTTGCTGCTGTTTTTAAAACAAATATAGACACAATAATATTAGAGAAAACTAACAGCCAACTGACTCTTTACTTTATTAATTTAAACTCGTTGGGTGTATATATATAAATATATATATATACATATATGTATGTATGTGCATATGCATGTATTTATATGTATACAAATGTGTTAATATATTCATGCATACATACATATGTATACATATATATATGCATATATATATATATGTATACATTCATATGTACACATATATATATATATATAAATGTATATATATATATATTTATACATATATATATAATATACTTATATACATACATATATGTATATGTGTATATATATGTATGAATATAGATGTATGTATATATATATATATATATATATATATATATATATGTATGTATTTACACAGATATATATATATATGTGTATATATATATACATATACATGTCTGTGGATATATATACATATATACATACATGTAGATGTGTGTGTACGCGCGCGCATATGTACATACATATATATATATATATGTATGCATATTTGCATATATATTCATATGTATGCATATACATATATATATATATATATATGTATATATATATATATGTGTGTCTGTATATATATACATATATATATATGTAAATATACATATATATATGTATATGTATACATATACATATATGCATGTATACATATATATATATATATATATATATATATATATATATATATATATATATTTCTACATATGTTTGTATGTATGTATATATGGATAGATGGACGGACGGATAGATGGACGGATGTTCATTCATAGAGAATTGATGAAAATGCTCTCATAGATTCACAGATGTAATATTCTCTCCCACACGTAATACAATCACTGATGAAATACGTTTTGGCTAATATTACTTTTGCTTTAAACATTTATATGGTTCTGTATTAATACACTGTCCCACTTACAATATGTTTCCTTGTTTCTGCTGTATCACCTCATACGTACGCTTGAAGGACGAGCTCTCTAGGTTTGCATTTTCTTTCTAGAGCGCCATATATGCTGAGGTTGATAGACAGGTTCTTCCGAACCTGATAAAATATATCTACGTCTGATAGAATGCGCCTGTAACCCTTGTATTTTAGCCATGGACTGCAGAATGTCCCTACAGCCGTCATAATATGACCACAACTATTTTATTGTGTCCATGGGTGTCATCATGTGCATACGACTAGTAGAATGTATAGCTGTTATGATGTGTGTACATCTGATAAAAGAAACCTACAGATGACAAAATGTACCCGCAACCTTCGTATTGTACCCACAACTAATAAAATGTACCTACAGCGTACA
>NC_142949.1:5695863-5698363 GCF_046866305.1 Octopus bimaculoides
ATAATTATCATTGTTGCCATTATAATTATTATTATTATTATTATTATTATTATTATTATTATTATTATTATTATTATTATTATTATTACTACTACTACTACTACATTATGTGTATAGTTGTTTTATGTTGTATGTATGTGCGT
Organism: Octopus bimaculoides; assembly: GCF_046866305.1. Lineage (NCBI taxonomy): Eukaryota > Metazoa > Mollusca > Cephalopoda > Octopoda > Octopodidae > Octopus > Octopus bimaculoides. Next base: position 5,696,007 of record NC_142949.1, read on the forward strand.
TAGAAAGAGAGAGAGAGTGCTAAGACAAAATGGTGTTTATTGAAAGAGATAAAAATTCAATAGCACCGAATTAAAACCGCATGCATATTTATAAATATGCAAGACTCACAGGACGTTAGAACATTATCGTATAATAAACGATGACCTGATATTATTTCAAATCAGGAATTTTATTATATTCATTTTTATTTATATTTATTTTTATTTATTCGTTTGTTTGCTTTTGTAATTATGTATTTTAAATGCTCTCTTTTGTTTTGTTTCGTTCTTTCTTTTTTATTTGTTGTTTGTTTTTTTTTTGTTCTTTTTTTGTTTGTTTGTTTGTTTGTTTTCAATTTTTATGTCAATCCAAACAGTTAATCTAAGAATTGGTGTTTTATTCAATTTTAAAAAGCTACTGTTTGGTATTGATTATTTTTGCAAAAACAAACACTATTCAAGATTTATTGAAATACTCCTGCCAAAGGGTCGGGATTTAAAGTGACATGTTGGCACCTGACCGAAATAGAAAGATTCTTTAGTGCTTTTTAATTGTTACTTCGGATGTGTCTATATCTTTCTCTCTGTCTTCAAATTGTGAAGAATTTTGTTGATGTAGGATTTGTTGTTTTTCTTGTTGTTGTTCTTATTGCTTCTTCTACTACTACTACTATTACCACTACTACTATTAATGTTGTTGTTGTTGCTGCTGTTGTTGTTGTTTAGCTTTCATGACAGAATAAATCAAGAGATCGCTCTATTTCTTCGAATAAAATAATTTTTATATCCGGCTAATAACACTAAGGTCAACAAAGCATCATGGGAACTATTTATCCTTCATTTTAATCGTCGTACTCTTAATGTTTTCTTCAGTTTTACAACTGCTGGCTTCGAAGAACCAAAGCACCATTCGTTACTTAATGTCTCTAATATCTTTACTATGATCTATCATCAGTGATTACAGCTTGACTCCAACTTTATTAGGCCTCGTCAGCTTCAATTGTTCTTTCTATACTTTCTAGTTGTATTATCGCTTTTTAAACCAGCTTTGTTTAATAGAAATTTTACAAATAATGATATTCTTTCTGGAGTGTCTTTTAGTTCAATCAAAGAAGGAATCACAATACCCACAACATTTTTTCAAAAGCCTCCGTGACTTGTGTGGTGAGGGTCGGAGGAAGGCACCACAACACGCGGATTGCTGCAATTGGAAAAATCGCATCGCCATAACAATTTCCTGAAACCGCAAAATTGATCCTAAAGCTTGCAATTGTATAGTTTCAGCGAATGACATTGAGCGGTCATGTGGTGGTGGCGTTAAACAAAGTGATAGGCTAAGCTTAACACTCAAAAAAAGTAAGTTCATTTGTTGGGCTTCCACACAGTTTTCCGTTTACTAAATTTTAACCGAGGGAACCAATGCTGTTGTAGATTGCGAAGTCGTAAAGCACACAATCGTAGCCGTGCACCAGAACGATATCAATGAAGAAACAACTAGAAGAGAATATAGAAATATGTTATTAAATAAACGACTACATTTAGAATAGATATTTTTGTATATATCCGGAAGCGACGCCATTTGATACGTAAGCAATAACTGATATAATATATGCACCTGGTGGAAGGACATACGCCATTTTTAAGAGCTAGGCCGAAACGAAAATATTTCATTTTATTACAAAATAATATTTTAGGGGAGAAAAAGAAAATAGCCAAATATTATTAACTTTCAACAACTTCATTTTAGTAATCTAAGTGTCATATTATTATCTTTATACTTCAGGATGTCATATTTTGCCAGTTAAACACACGCACTATATATTTAGTGTTCACCTCAGCTTCATTATTATTATTGATTGAATTATTGATCGATTGATTGATTGATTGATTGATTGATTAAGAGTTATAAATGTATGTATAGACAGACTTACAGACAGGTTGATAGATAGATAGATAGATAGATAGATAGATAGATAGATAGATAGATAGATAGATATTACTTGATAGACTGACTGACTTATTTATTGATCGATTGATTGAGTAAGAGTTATACATGTACGTGTGTATGTGTGCGTGTGTGTGTGTGTAATTGTTAAATAGGACAACAAACATTAAGGCAAGGCAAACATCTCAAGTCGTATACAATGTTATTATTGGAAAAGATTCAAAGTCTTGCAGCTGTTTCTGGGATATCAGTGAGTATGAGATATTCCGTCATCAGAGACAAATAGGGAAAAATAAGGAAAATGAGAATGGTATATATTAATGAGATAACGACATAGAGGAAGGGAGTAAAATAATAAGGAGATGGAGAGAAAGAAGAAAAAAAGAGGCATAGAAGTTCATATTTCAGCTTTCCGATGTTGTAGAAACAATCC
>NC_142949.1:5705863-5708363 GCF_046866305.1 Octopus bimaculoides
AGAAAACCATCTGTGTAAAGATGAACCCAGAGAAATGGTCCAATAATTAGAAACATGGTGGAGGAACTTTGCTAAGGTCCCAAAGACAAAATAGTAGTATTGAAGTAAAAGGGTCTGTTACATCTAACAGCTAAATATTTCTTCGTTTATCGATTATCTTCTCGAAATACCAACTAATATTAAATGTAACTATAGCAGATGGCGATTTCTCTTTGTAGGTACCATAGGATGTAAGACAGTACTACAGAATCGTTTGCATGCGTGTGTGTGTGTGTGTGTGTGTGTGTGTGTGTGTGTATGTGTGTGTGTGTGTGTGTGTGTGTGTGTGTGTGTGCGCGCGTGCGTGTGTGTGTGTGTGTGTGTGTGTGTGTGTATCATCATGTTGAACCGGTAACCCCTACATATTTTTTTCTTTGTTTTTTTTCGTTCTCTCTCCGTTTTTTTTTTTTTTTTTTCTTCAGTCCTTCTTTTGTCGAAGAACCAGGGCTCGAAACGTCGAAGACTTTTCCCATTCTTCCCGAGCGTTAAACTAATACACTTGCTTGCTTTTCTTTCACCCGTCTTCGTCTTTTCTTTTCTGTAAATTTGAACTATAAGTAGATAGATACATACATACATACATGCATAAATATATATATACTCGTACATACATATTTCTCTCCTTGTTTCTTTCTGTGTTCCTTTCAGTTGAAGAGCGTTGGCTCGAAACGTCAAAGACTTTCTCTATTCCCGAGCGTTAAACTAATACATCCATTTGTTGTTTACACCACCTGTCTTCGTCTGTTGTTTTTTTCGTAAATTCTCCCATATATATATAAATAAATACATGTGTGAGTGTGTGTGTGTGTGTGTGTGTGTGTGTGTGCGTGTGCGTGTGTGTGTGTGTGTGTGTGCGTGTGCGTGTGTGCGTGTGTGTGTGTGTGTGTGTTGTATATGAATATATTTATGCGTGCATGATTAAGCTTGATTACTTTGTTGCATATCCTAAATAAAGGAACTACTTTTATCGTCTAATTTTCCCTTTCTCTCTCTCTCTCTCTCTCTCTCTCTCTCTCTCTCTCTCTCTCGAAACCAGGTTCCAGGTATCGGCAAGCACCGGAGTCATTTTCGTCAGTGATATTCTAGACAGAGAATTCAGAGACGCTTATTACATGACCCTGGAGGCAAGAGACGGGGGCGGATTCCGAACCACGGTACCGCTGACCATTTATGTTGATGACGTCAATGACAACGCCCCAATATTCCGGAGACAAGAGCATGCTGAAATCATTCGAGAGGGGCAGCCATTTTTCTCCCGTTCACTGGTTGTTGAAGTAAGTATTACAATTAAACGCTTTTATAACATTTGTCTTAATCGTCCACCAGAGGGCGCCACTACATAATCATTTGAACTGTTTCTGTCTTTTTATTTTTTTAATCTTGTACTTGTTTCAGTCATCGGACTGCGGCCATGCTGGGGCATCATCTCGAAAGGTGATTGTCAACTGAATCCATCCCAGGATATATTTTTTAAAGCTTGATGTTTGTTTTATCGGTCTCTTTTGCTGAAGCGATAAGTTACGGGGACGTAAACAAACCGACATCAGTTGTCAAGTGGTGACGGGAGAAAACACACACACACACACACACACACACATGTATATTTTTTTATTCTTTTACTCGTTTTCAGTCATTACACTGGGCCCATGCTGGAGCACCACCTTGATGAGTTTTAGTCGAATGGATCGAATTTGAACTCAGAACGTAAAGACGGACGAAATACTACTAAACATTTCGCCCGGCGTGCTAACGTTTCTGCTAGCTCGCCGCCTTATTTATGATTCCTATTAATAAATTAAACATGTGTAATGGTGAACAATTTTATCAAATAAAATTTTCCCGATTCCCGTTTTGTTATATATAATACATATACACAACGATCTTTTCTCAGTTTCCGTCTACCAAATCCAATCTCTAGACTCTGGTCGGCTCGAGGCTATAGTAGAAGAAACTTACCCGAAGTGCCATACAGTGGGACGGAACGCAGACCCATGTGGTTGGGAGTAAGGTTCTTATTACACAGCCACGCCTGTATCTATGTATTTTTATTTATTTATGTGTTTCAGCCAAGTGGCTGCGGTCATGCTGGTGCACCACCGTGAAATCGTTTTTTTTTTCTTTTATGTAAAAGCATTGGCGTTACAGGTTTCCGATAGACTGATCATGAGTTCACTGACGTAAGAGATTCATGGTGATGTGAGTGATAAGGGAGTGTTTCTGCAATTCAGGCGGAACAAATATTACAGAAGGTATTGGTGGTCGATAAAAACAAAATTGCCTTCAAGATTTTCTCATCGATATTTACATCTATGTGTTTCACAAATACAAACACATAGACACATACATACACAAATAGACACACTCGCACACACCCTCATGTGCATACATGTGCGCGTGTGTGTATGTATGTATAAATATCTGTTTATGTATGCATATGGCCTAATGGTTTGAGTGTTGCATA
>NC_142949.1:5720863-5733363 GCF_046866305.1 Octopus bimaculoides
TATTCTTGATGTTGTTCGTGTTGTTAATTATTATTATTATTATTGTTCAGTAGTTTTATTTTTATAACGTGCTTTCACTTCACTACCGAGCGCAGCTCTGTGCGCCTTGGGTATGTGCTGTGGTTTGCTGTGGTGCTCTTATGGTTACTGTATTGAAAGTGTTTTGCGTAGGATGTGTGCGGTGCCCAGTAGTGCAATTTTCTGTATGTTATATATATTTGTAAGTCCTGGTGTTTTTGTTATGTATTTGTCTGAATATTTTTTTACTATACCTAAGGCACCTACTATGATAGGAATTGTTTCTGTTTTTAGATTCCACATTCGAGTATTATTATTATTATTATTATTATTATTATTATTATTATTATTATTATTATTATTATTATTATTAGATATAGAGAGAAGAGTTCTTTACTTGATTACGATTATCACAATCCATCACTAAGGTAAACATTAATGACAAAAAGCTTAATGACTCGAAAGCAACAGTTATTTATTTGAAGTTGAACGATATTTCGGCATCTCGCACACCTTCGACAGGTTCAAAATAAAATTAGAAAATAAAATTAGAAAAATGAATTAGACTGACAATATTATTATTATTATTATTATTATTATTATTATTATTATTATTATTATTATTATTATTATTATTATTATTGTTATTATTTAATTAGTTAGTTAGTTAGTTATTTTTATTTGTATACTTGTGAAATTCTGCAGGCTGCGTATGGATTAACTCGTATGAGCCGAGCATCGGCTTATTGAGGGCACAAGATGCCAGGCAGAGCAAGTCGACCAGCAAGCTCATGATGATCATTTTTGTTTTTTCGACAGAAAGGGCATCATCTAAATCCATTGGGTCCTCTCTGGCCAGATAGTCAACAAAGAGTACCTTGTGACGGTTTTGAGGGACTACGAGAAGAGAATTCGTCGCAAAAGGCCAGACCAACTGTGCCAGGACAAAGCACAGGTCAACGATTCTATCCTGGTAACCAACTACTTCACAAAAACTGGCACCAAAACTCCCCCTCAGCCTCCCTGCAGTTCAGACCTTGCTCCCTGTGACTTTTGGTAGTTCCCAAAGTTGAAGGAGAAGATAAAGGACAAGGGTTCTGGACACCTTCACTTTGGAGGAATTCCATGGAGCCTTCATGAAGTGGCTGGAGCGCTGTAACAGGTGCATTGAAGTCAGAGGGTTTTACTTTGAAGGAAAATTAGTTTGAAATTAATGGATGTTTCTCATGAAAAATCTCAAAAGTTCTAGAGTGCACCAAATACATTGATTTCAAATTTTGGCACAAGGCCAGCAATTTCGGGGAGGGGCTAAGACAGACGAAATGCCTCTAAGCATTTTGCTATATTAAAGACAATTCTTTTTACTTATAGTCCAGCACTATTGAGAGACCAAACTGTTGTTGTTGCTGTTATTGTCTTTCACGTTGTTTAGCTCAAGCTCAGCACTGATCGGCCTGCCATATGATCAAAAATCTTACCTTTTTAATGATACTCAGGACAACTTTTGTCAACATTGCCTTAATTTTATTTAAGAATTCAAAACCATGAACTGAGGTGTATCTGGCTGCTATTTCTAGCAGATCCAGCAACGACGCGGCAAGAGTTTTCTTTTATTACTTGAGATATTTGTCACTGTGTTGTTTCGTTCCCGATCGACACTAATCTGGAAACGTTTGTAAAATTAAACCTTACATAAAAGATTACGCAAAATTAATCTTACGTAACCACTGCGTAATTGCCACTGAAATACGTGTAAAACTGTTAAGGTGCCATAAATAAGATTATTTCACGTCACATTCTTGTTCTAAGTTATATATATATATATATATATATATATATATATATATATATATATATATATATATATATATATATATATATATATATATATATATATATATATATATATATATATATATATATATATATATATATATATATATATATATATATATATATGTATGTATGTATGTATGTATGTATGTATGTATGTATGTATGTGGAGGCACAATGGCCCAGTGGTTAGGGCAGCGGACTCGCGGTCATAGGATCGTGGTTTCGATTCCCAGACCGGGCGTTGTGAGTGCTTATTGACGAAAACACCTAAAGCTCCACGAGACGCCGGTAGGGGGTGGTGGCGAACCCTGCTTTATTCTTTCACCACAACTTTCTTTCACTCTTACTTCCTGTTTCTGTTGTGCCTGTATTTCAAAGGGGCCAGCCTTGTCACACTCTGTGTCACGCTGAATCTCCCCGAGAACTACGTTAAGGGTACACCTGTCTGTGGAGTGCTCAGCCACTTGCACGTTAATTTCCCGAGCAGGCTGTTCCGTTGATCGGATCAACTGAAACCCTCGACGTCGTAACCGACAGAGTGCCACCTGTATATATATATATATATATATATATATATATACATGCACACGCACACACATATATATATGTGTATATATATATATATATATATATATATATATATATATATATGTATGTATATATCTATGTATGTATGGATAGATAGATAGATAGATAGATATACGTATATGCATATATGTATATATATATAATGTATTTGTGAATATGTGTGTACATGTGTATATACGTGTGTGTGTGAGCGCCTCTGTGTGTGTGTGTGTGTGTGTGTGTGTGTGTGTGTGTGTGTGTGTGTGTGTGTGTGTGTGTGTGTGAGCGCCTCTGTGTGTGTGTGAGCGCCTCTGTGTGTGTGTGTGTGTGTATGTGAACGTGCGTGTACGTGTGTGCTGACTTCGTGTCATGTCTGAAGACTCTTAAATAAAAAATTTCTCTTGTGTTTCCAGGATGAAAATGATAATATACCAATATTTGAGAGAAGAATGTATTTCTCACAGATTGAAGAAAATTCACTACCAGGTAAGATAAATCTCAACATAACTATTAAATAAATGACTGATGCGTTTGCTTGACACATCATTCAAACTTAATCTCTTATTCTTTTTCTTCTATTTCTACTTCTTTATCTCCACCGCCGCCGCCGCCGCCGCCTTCGTCGTCGTCTTCATCTTACTATTCTTCGTTTTCTTCGTCCCGTCGTCGTCTTCTTTTACCGTCTGCCTTTTTCTTTCTGCTTTTTCTTTTGTCATCGTTGTCTTCTTTTTCCCCTTTTATTCCTCTCCTATTCTCCTTTCCTTCTTCTTTTTCTCCCTCTGACTCTTTTCCTTCTTCCTCATCGTCTTTGTAGTTATCATTTTCATCGTCTTCTTCTCCTCCTCCTACTACTTCCTCCTTTCATCTTCTTTTCTCTTTTGTCCTCCTCCTCTTCTCCTAAGCTGATGGCGTTTCTATCTGCCCTCATCTACTTTGACAGACACATTCTTCTCATTTATTATTCATATGCAAACATTTCATAGAATAATGAAACGGCAGAGAGGTAGGCGTTAAAGTTATGGTGACATGATGGCGTCACCATTTAGTTGCGAGCCGTAACGTTCTGGTTTCGAATTGACTCTGCTTGCGCTCACTTCAGGGACGAAATAAAACTCTTTCCTTTATTCACCATACAGAGGTTGAAAAATGAAGAGAGGACGAACACAAGGACAGACAAGGGGTCGGGGATCGAATGAGGATAACAGAATGAGGATGAACGTTAAAAATTCCCCAAAATAAATAATACTCTCTTTTACTTGTTCCAGTCATTTGACTGCTGCCATGCTGGAGCACCGCCTTTAGTCGAGAAAATCTACCCCAGGACTTATTCTTTGGAAGCCTAGTACTTATTCTATCGGTTCTCTTTTTGCAGAACCGCTAGGTTACGGGAACGTCAGCACACCAGCATCGGTTGTGCAGAACCGCTAGGTTACGGGAACGTCAGCACACCAGCATCGGTTGTCAAGCGATGATGGGCGGACAAACACAGACACACAAACACACATACATATATATATATATATATATATATATATATATATATATATATATATATATATATATATACGACGGGCTTCTTTCAGTTTCCGTCTACAAAATCCACTCACAAGGCTTTGGTCGGCCCGAAGCTATAGTAGAAGACACCTGCCCAAGGTGCCACGCAGTGGGAATGAACCCGGAACCATGTGGTTGGAAAGCAAGCTACTTACCACACAGTCACTCCTGCGCCTATATATATATATATATATATATATATATATATATATATATATATATATATAATTTGTTTATAGCAATCAAATGTTTACGCTGCACATTAGCTCACTAATGTTCGGTGAATACATCCATCACTCCCTCCATCAAATTAACGTTGCCTCAACAAGCGCACGGTGTACCACGCGTCAGATGTAGAACTGATCGCAGAGTAACGTATTCTGCTCAAGAACGCTATGCACCACCCGGCCTGAGAATTGAACACACGATCTCCCGATCGTGAGTGAAATACTCTAACCACCAGGCCAAGCGCCTTCACAATATGTGTATGTATGTATAGATAGATACAGTGTATATTAAATTATACATACATACATGCGTGTGTGTGTGTGTGCGTTTATAAATGTATCCATTTGCATACTTTTATGCTTGTCTGTATGAATGTGTGTGTGTTTGTGACTGTATAACTGTGTATATATCTTTCTTTGTGGCGGAGTAACAATAATAGAAGGGAACATGAGAATATTTAAAAGATATCTCCAACGTATTTTTTCATGTTCTTCCAATTCAAGTATTTTTTTTCGTTTTCGTATTTTGAAAATAAATGCTAATTCTTCAATTCGTTTGAACTTCACAAAAATACCAACTAATTGACTAAATTTGTACCCACATTTCAACTGGATTTCAATCATTTTCAACATTTCTTGTCAACATTCCACCATGCTTTATACCATTTTTTTTTTTTGTTCTTCTGTCAAATTCTATCTCATCATCATCATCATCATCATCACGTGGTTTATGACGTCAGGTGTTTTAGCTGTTTGCTATAAGATCCATCTTCTTATCAATTTTTAATGACCCAAACGAAATATCGTTATCAAAACGTAAAATAAATGAAGAAATGATATCAAAATTTTATCTTTCTTTTTTCATAATTATGACGTTTTGACATTTACTTGTCCTAGGAGATGACATGGCATCAAATTACCAATTAAACGCATGAAATTCGAATGAAATCGGAGTAAAATTTAGGAAGTTCTTCTAAAGAATATGACATTTTTCTGTCTTTTGTGTGGGAAGAGGTGGCTAACTCATAATAGTTGTAAAAACTATACTTGTGGTGTTCCGACCGCACTTCTATATAAGTGGGGTATCACGGAACTGCGTGTCTTACCGTTTAGCATCACATTTTTCTTTTTACACCGTGATAAATAATTTTGTTCTTTTTGAGCATCCATATTTCTCAGACCGTAGATCAGTATTTGGACTTGATTCAGTCTATGATAATAGAGCGCAGTAAGGCATTACTGTAGTGTGCTCCTTCGTTAAATTTGTATGGTAGACCAGCAGTTACCCATAGAGAATATCTGCTCACATCTCAATTCAATTGAGGTTGTCTGATAAGAAATCAAATGTTGATCCATAGCGTAAAGATACCAGAAAAATATCTCGAAATCCACCGAAATATATGGAGCTGTGTATTGGAATTTTAATCAAGACCTGGGAACTAAGTACCTTTTGTGATACAACCATTTGCTACTGTTAAATAATTGATATTCATTTTGAATTTCTTTTAATTAATTCATTTTATTTCATTTATTTTATTTTCTATTTATTCCAGGTACCAGTGTCTCCAAAGTGCATGCCAACGATGCTGATATCAGCAGTCCTAATAACGAAGTGATCTACCGCATCGACAGTGGCGCCTTCGACAAGTTTCGAATGGACGCCAGCAGCGGGACTATCACCGTAGAAAAGGGAGCCATTCTAGATCGGGAAATGATGGCCAAATATGTACTGAACGTGTCTGCCATTGATCGTGGAACACCTTCCAATCATGGCAGATGTCAGGTGATCGTCTACATCGGCGATAAAAACGACGAGGCGCCATATTTTGACAAGAACGAGGTTTATTTGACTGTGACGGAAACTCAGCCAAGAGGAAGTATTGTTCACACGGTCTCTGCGCATGACGACGATCTGGACAGCGATCTAGAATATTCCACACTTTCCGATAATATGCAAGCATATAATGGTCCGGCACCGGTTAGTGCGAGGGTACTTCAGAATATAAAGGTAAGAACCATTATCAATATATTCTTTTATTTTTTTCAGTCATTTGACTACGGCCATGCTTGAGTACCACCTTGAAGGAGTTTAGTCAAACAAATCGACCCCAAATTGTCTGACAGCCATGACTGGGTTTTCCTGCTTGTGTGGCATGGTGCAGAGTCCTGTTGCCAGACATAGGGTCTTCCAGTAGCCACTCTTTTGACCCAGGGTGGCACTACCTCATCCAGGCAGTTGATGTAGGCCTCCGTGTTGAGTTTGAGGCCATGTAATCACTCCAAACATCATGATGTTGACTGGATGTTTGATTTTTATCACTCTCAGTACATGTTTTGGGGACACGGCAAACCAACGGTTGTTCTGTGTGTTCACCATCTGATCCTGGCAGAAACTTTTCTCGTCTGAGAAAAATTAAAGTATGTTCGGTTGGAGGGGATGCTTGAGTTTGTGTAAAAGCTTGAAGAGCATCATGCTCCGCTCTTAGTTTAGCACTATGTGGTGACCATAACAGGGTCAACATAGTTTCTTGGACTCTTGTCTTGAAGGACCTCAGTATACATCCTGCCAGTTGTCTGCATTTTGCTGCCATCTTGGTAATGTGCATATAAAATGATACGTCATTGCACATACTGATCCTCATGTCTTTCACTGCCTGTGACTCTGGGATTTTAGTGCATTCGGGCCCTGTATGTGCAGGGTGTATGTGCAGGGTGTATTCGTGAGTTGATAGTGGAGTCCTTGAGAACTTCCCGCATTAAACTGCATGTTGTTTATTTCGGCCCACTTGTATATCGAATTCAGGTCCCGCTGTAACCTTGCGACGTCATAATACATAGATAGTTAGATAGATAGATAGATAGATAGATAGATAGATAGATAGATAGATAGATAGATAGATAGATAGATAGATAGATAGATAGATATACATACATGCATATATATGTGTGTATATATATATATATATATATATATATATATATATATATATATATATATATATATATATATATATATATATATATATATATATATATATATATATATATATATATAAAGAGAGAGTAAACTTCCGCCTTCGATCGATTTTGCTTGTAGGAAATTTAATGCGCTTTTCTGAGACTTTCGAGTGTGTGTGTGTGTGTGTGTGTGTGTGTGTGTGTGTGTGTGTGTGTGTGTGTGTGTGTGTGTATGAATACATATATGTGTGCATGTATGAATATGTGTGTATGTATGAATGTATGGGTTATGTAATGTGTGCGTGCGTGCGTGCGCGTAATATTAGATGCAGAAGAAGTGAGGTAGGACGACGGGCAGTGTCCCTTATTAATGTGAAAGCTTTCTCTCATTTCTTCTATGTCGTACATTCAATCTGACGTTCAGCCAATATTAGACGCACGGCGTATTTCTGATTGTCGTTTAGCTAGTGAATTCGCCGTGTGTATGTTTTGATAGCTAAGATCCACATGAGAATATGATATCCATTGAGATAGGATACGATGTAGCAAGTGATAATAGGATATTGAACATATTATTGTGTGAACCTTAGTAACATTGAGATCAATAACTATCCCCGTATTTTTGTCTATTACACAGCAAATTGAAGCCCTATTCCCTATCGAAGACGATCTTTACATTGTACAACGTGAAAACTGTCAATATTTCTCTAGCTTATTCAGCCTTAATTGCGATATATTTTGATGCTATCTGTAATCCCTAGAACAGCCACAAATCTAATATAGAGAGTGGTTTTAAAACTGTAAGAACGGTCTTTATCTTGGATTATTCCATTTAATCAAGAAACAGCTTTGTCAGTCAGGTTTTGATGGTAACGATTGGCTAACAACGTTTAAAAACTAACAGCTTAAATACCACATTTTAAGTTAATATAACTATTTCTAGAGATACTAAACGACATTGTTATATTCAGTTAATAGAATGGTAATAGAATATCGTCTATGTTCGACAAACTGGTCGGAATCATTTATTTTCCTTTGTGTGTTGTTCAAGTTTGCAAGCAACTAGCTCCCTCTACGCTGGTAATACAACGACAAGAGGGAAGGGGAAGTGTAAGTAGATGAGGATGCTGAACTGTGAATTGTATGCACACATAGGCACACAAACATACACATATATGTATATACATACACATATATATATACATACATATATATATATATATATACGCATATGCGCGCGTGTGTTTGTGTGTTTGTATCTGTAAATTTTTACAGGGAAAAGTTTGGCAGTGCCTACAACGTTTCGGCTTACGAACCGTCATCATCAGACAGTTTTATTCTTTTTTTTTTTAACCATCATATATACAACCAATCCACCTACACCCTAATTATAAAAAATAAATTGTTCCACTCATCAAAGAAACGCCCTGCCAAACGCACAACATATAAGACTTGATATGACCAGATTGTGATGACGGTTAGTAAATCGAAACTTCGAAGTCGCTATCAATTTTTTCCATATAAAGGTATTGAGTGATCCTGCAAATTCATGTTCAACTCTTTTTATATAACGTTACGTAAAAGGAAAATTAAGCATTAATACATAAACATATATGTGTATATATGTATGCTTGCGTGTATGTGCGCGCGTGTGTGTATGCCTGTATGTACATGTGTATGTGTGCGCATAATGTCAGGTTTGTCTTAATAAGTTTGTAATAATAAACAGAAATATGACCGGGATAAATCTGACGGTCTGAGATCATGTGTGCGTACATGAACAGGAAGAATGCTCTTATACATGCGAGGATATTGGATTCAAGATGCCATTGGAGATGAGTTTTACTAAGGAAATGGTTTGAATATAAGTTGTGTTGGCCTAAGAGAGAAATTTATTACAGAAGGTATAACGAAAGCTATTGTCGTTTGAATTACAATCTAAATTTGTTAAGAAACCGTTAACGTAATGTCCAGTTTCAATTAAATTTTCATGTTCAAATAAAACTTTTGGGATGATAGTCATTTAATGCAAGTTGACCACTAGTTTCTTCCAAGTAATAAAGCCTTCAGGGCTTGGGAGAAAATGAGATTCTGTCAAAAAACAAAAAGAGAGAGATGTAATATAATTAACTTTAAAGTTATGTCTAGCAGATCTTTGTTATTGGTGATGATGATGATGATGATGATGATGATGATGATGATGATGATGATGATGATGACGACGACGAATATAATGACGACGGCGGTGACGATAATGACGACGACCACCACCACCACGATGACGATGATGATTATGATGATGACGAAGACAACGATGACAACGACGACGGCGATGATGATGATGATGAGGAGGAGGAGGAGGAGGAGGAGGAGGAGGAGGAGGCGAGGAGGAGGCGAGGAGGAGGCGAGGAGGAGGCGAGGAGGAGGAGGAGGAGGAGGAGGAGGAGGAGGAGGAGGAGGAGGTGGGGGCGAGGAGGAGGCGAGGAGGAGGAGGAGGCGAGGAGGAGGAGGAGGCGAGGAGGAGGAGGAGGAGGAGGAGGAGGAGGAGGAGGAGGAGGAGGAGGAGGAGGAGGCGAGGAGGAGGAGGAGGAGGAGGCGAGGAGGCGAGGAGGAGGGGGAGGAGGCGATGAGGGGGAGGAGGCGAGGAGGGGGAGGAGGAGGCGAGGAGGAGGAGGAGGCGAGGAGGAGGAGGAGGAGGAGGCGAGGAGGAGGAGGAGGAGGAGGAGGAGGCGAGGAGGAGGAGGAGGAGGAGGCGAGGAGGAGGAGGAGGAGGAGGCGAGGAGGAGGAGGAGGAGGAGGCGAGGAGGAGGAGGAGGAGGAGGCGAGGAGGAGGAGGAGGAGGAGGCGAGGAGGAGGAGGAGGAGGAGGCGAGGGGGAGGAGGAGGAGGCGAGGAGGAGGAGGAGGCGAGGAGGAGGAGGAGGCGAGGAGGAGGAGGAGGCGAGGAGGAGGAGGAGGCGAGGAGGAGGAGGAGGCGAGGAGGAGGAGGAGGCGAGGAGGAGGAGGAGGAGGAGGAGGAGGAGGAGGAGGAGGAGGCGAGGAGGAGGAGGAGGATAATGATGATGATGACGATGATGATGATGATTGATTTTGGTGTTTTTCAAGATATTCCTAGATAGATAGATAGATAGATAGATAGATAGATAGATAGATAGATAGGTAATGAGCATTTATTAAGTTAGTAATTAACATTACTATTTGTTTATTTTACACTCTAGTGTGTCACGACTTGGTACCGAGTTTTTTTAAAAGCTGAAATTGTTCTTCTAACAAAATTACTGCAAAGTATGTATAGAGGAATGTGAGTGCATGTGACTGTAAATGACTGCGTGTGTCTGTGTGTGAGTCTGTGTATGTACGTACGCATGTGTGTATATATATATGTCTACAGACACAAATATGTGTGCGTGCGTGTGTTTCAATGACATATATGTCTATGTGTTTGTGTGCATATGTATATATATATATATATATATATATATACACACATACATACATGCATGCATATGCATATACATTTATAAAAATTTTACTGATTTATAAAAAGTATATATATATATATATATATATATATATATCCATTTATATAGAGATATAGATGTAGATATATGCATAATATACGTGTGTGCGTGTGTGTGTGTGTGCTTGTATGTAAAGCTTATTTTCTTTTCTCTCTCTCTCTCTCTCACACACACACACACATGCACACAGAGCTATCACACACACATAAACACATAACTATTTATCACATGATACTTGCGCAACTGTACTCATTATGTTGTCAGAGTAATTATAGTGAAGTTAGACAACATCACTATTTACATGTCACCCTCATTGTATACGTGTATCCATTTCTGTGTGTAATGAGTGGGCGGGTGTCTGTATGAGGGCATGTGTGAATCTGTGTGCCTGTGTATATATGTGTGAGTGCGCACGCATTTGGGTGAATGTGTATGTGTATATAAGATAGAAGCTGCAGGTATGAGAGTGTATGTGACTGTAAATGACTCTGTGTGTGACAGAGTCTGTGTATGTGTATGCGCATGTATATGTACATGTGTGTATGTATGTGCGTGTGTATGTCTATACACACATATGTATATCTGTGTGTGTGTATTTCAGTGACATATGTGTTTGTGTGTTTGTGTGCGTATGTATTGATTTATAATTAAAAGAAAATTTATTCTTTTTCACTAAGATTAGCTGTTGCTCTCGAAAATCCACATTTCACATATTCACAGTTTCTCCTCTCCGTCTAACGCTTTGGTTAGTAGAGTGAGTTATGAAAACTTGGTATACTACCCCGTTATCAAAATTAAATGTTTTGATAGCGGAGTAATGTACCAAGTTTACATAGAGGTTGTAATTATGCACTGATATATATATATATATATATATATATATATATATATATATATATATATATATATATATATATATATATATATATATATATATATATATATATTGTCGTTATCTGGGTTGCTATGGTCACAAGGTTTCGACCGTTGTGCTGACCCGTTCTCTTCTGGTTCGTTTCAATTTTGGCAACATTTTGGGAATTTCGAATCCGAGAAATCAGGTAATAGCAGCATCCAGTTGTTATTCATTTAGGGTTGAGTAGACTACAACAATCTGAAATAAATTGCCTTTCTCCAGGACACAAGGCACTGTCTGGTCTAGAATTTGAACCAATTATCCTATGATCATAAGCTGAGCTTCCCTAACCACAAGGCCACACGCCTTCTCAGTATTAATAATATCCATATGTAATATTTAGGTAAATGTAATATTTTGTCTTAATTTGAGAGTAGATAGCAAAGTCTACACATCTTACTAATGCGAAATGGATAATGAATTACTTCCCTTTTAGAGAGAGAGAGAGAGA
Source organism: Octopus bimaculoides (assembly GCF_046866305.1). Lineage (NCBI taxonomy): Eukaryota > Metazoa > Mollusca > Cephalopoda > Octopoda > Octopodidae > Octopus > Octopus bimaculoides. The sequence goes on from NC_142949.1 coordinate 5,732,910, forward strand.
GAGAGAGAGAGAGAGAGAGAGAGAGAGAGAGAGAGCAATTAGTGAAAACAAAAAGAAAAAAGACAAAACAGGAAGAAAATCTTTTAACAAATATTGTATTAGTTGAAGATGAAGGAAAAGAACCTTAACATTTTGGACGCTAGTCCCTCATCAAAAGGACAGTGTAGAAGAAAAGTAAAGGAGGAGTGCAAAAGAGAAAGAGTGGTTGACAAAAAGAAAGTATACTCTTTGCAATTAAACTTTATGAAGTACTGACACTACTACCCTAACTCTCTCGTTTCCTAACAGACTAATAACTCAACATAACAACCTCATTTCCCAAATTTCTCGTGTTCTTTTGTGTTTCTGTAAACATTTGTATTAGCTGAAAACGTGGTGTTTAAACAGTTGCGCCATAAAATGTTGTTAACCGTTCTTTATTGTAAGAAGCTGACTGACAAACCTGTTTATTACT
>NC_142949.1:5738363-5743363 GCF_046866305.1 Octopus bimaculoides
CGATCTATCTTTCTCTCTCTCTCTTACTTTCTCTCTCTCTCTCTTACTTTCTCTCTTTCCCTCTTTCTTTCTGTCTCTTTCACTCGCTTTCTTTCTTTCTCTCTGACACTTTATCTTTCTCTATCTCTCTCTCTCTCTCTCTCTCTCTCTCTCTCTCTCTCTTTCCTAGATTAGACTTATATACCACCACGACCACCACCACTTTTACTACACACTCAACGTTCACCTCATCATTCTTCACTTTTCTTTCCTCTCATTTCTGTCTCTTTCACTTCCTTTTTCTTCTTTTACTTCTTCTTCTTCTTCTTCTTCTTCTTCTTCTTCTTCTTCTTCTTCTTCTTCTTCTTCTTTTCTTCTTCTTCTTCTTCTTCTTCTTCTACTTTCCCTGCTTCTTGTCCCCTGTCTTTCCCTCCTCCTCCACCTTTTACTTCTTCAGTCTTCTTTTTCTACCTTTACTCCTCCATCTCTTTCTCTTTCTTCTTCTTCTTCTTCTTCTTCTTCTTCTTCTTATTATTATTATTATTATTATTATTATTATTATTATTATAATTATTATTATTAAGGCACCGAGCTGCCAGGATCGTTAACGCACCGGACAAAATGCTTAACGATACTTCGTCCATCTTTACGTTCTTAGTTCAAATTCTGCCGAGGTCGCCTTTGCCTTTTACCCTTTAGGGATCGATAAAACAAATACCAGTTGAGCACTGGGGTCGATGTAATCGACTCATCCACCACCCACAAAATTTCAGGCCTTGTGCCTACAGTAGAAAGGATTATATTATATTATATTATATTATATTATATCACACGATATCATATTATAAGTTGTATTATATGCCCTCCTCTCTTTATATTTCAGTCACGCTAAAGATTACAATATTGGATGCCAACGATAACCCACCGGACTTTGAGCCTAGTAATATTTACTATGCTAACGTGTCCGAAGCCCTGCCAATAGATTCCGAGGTGCTAACGGTAAAAGCCACCGATCGAGACACCAATCAACAGATATGGTTTAGCATAGCCAACGATCCAATGGATTCTTTCAAAATAAAATCCTCGGAGTCACATACGGGTAGGGACTTATGAATTGATTGCTTTCTAAAAAAAAAAAAAAAAAATTGAAATGAAATAACATAAAAAAAAATAAATAGCCTTGCTGTTATTTCGTTCATTTTATATTTTGTTTCGTTCATTGGGTTGCGGCCATGCTGGGACACCACCATGAAGGATTTGATCGAACAAAACTACCCCGACATTATTATAAATTTTTTTTTTTTTTTTTGGTAAAAGTCTGGTAGTTATTTTATTGGTTAATTTAACCGAACCGCTATGTTAGGGGGACGTACAAAACCAACACTGGTTGTCAAGTGATGGTGGGAGACAAACACAAACACACACATACACACACGAGCACAAACACACGCACACACGTTTATACACATATAAATATATATATATACACACACATATACGTATATGTATATATATATATATATTTGTGTACGTATATATGTGTATATATATATATGTATATAGGTATATATGTATGTATATATCTCTTTATATATGCATACATACATACATATATATATATATATATATATATATATATATATATATGAAAACTCATAGATGGAAACTGAAAGAAATTCGTCGTATATGTGTGCGTGTGTCTGTGTGTATTTGTCCCCCATCACCGCTTGACAACCGGTGTTGGCGTGTTTACGTCCCAGGCAGAAAGAGACCGATAGAATGAGTACTAGGCTTTAAAATAAGTCCGGGGATCGACTTGTTCAACTATAACCTTCCAAGGCGGTGCTGCAGCATGGCAGCTGTCAATCCAAAGACTGAAACAAATTTAGAGAATAACAGAATAACAGAATAAAAGAATAACAGAATAAAAGAATAACAGAATAAAAGAATAATAGAATAAAAGAATAACAGAATAAAAGAATAACAGAATAAAAGAATAAAAGAATATATGTATGGTCGTTCTGGAAATTGTGACCGGAGTGTGTAAACGTTAAGAAGAATACAATTGCATTCACGAAATGAATATGTTTTCCTGTTTGTTTTCTGTTCGCAGGTATAATCCGACTGAAACGGCAACTGGACAGGGAGCAATTTTCAAATTTGACACTAAGTGTGTTAGCTATCGACGAAAGGGGCATCAGCTCGCTGACTTCGACAGCTTCGATTTACATTCGTGTCAAAGATGTCAATGACAACTCACCTCGCTTCACGACACAGCAGTATGTGTATTCCGTTCGCGAAAATTCACCCCTCAACACACGCATCGCCACGATTCGTGCCGTCGACGCCGACGAGGGTGCATTCGGCAGAGTATATTACTCTCTAGAAACAACGGATCAAGATTTACCATTTAAGATTAACGAAAACACTGTAAGTCATTGACGTTGCATTTTTGTTTATTTTTGTCCCTTGTTTTTTGCTTTTTGTTTTTCTTCTAGGGTATTTAATGAAATGGCAAAGCGGCGTAACAATTACTTGAAATCGAAACGCTTCCTTAGAAATGTCCTTTTCCAAAAGTATTAGCATGAGAGAAATATATCTGTTAATTTTGCATGTTCTCGGCGGGGTAGCATGATCAAATATCCTGTCTCCGCTGATGTTGAATTTGAGGCTTTGATTGTGTGCCACGGGCTGCGATACGTGTGCAAGGAATTGAGTCAGATGATATCATACGCGATGAGGCTAACAAGCGGCTCTTATAGTCTCTGCGTCTTATTCAATCCAATCCGGTTGTTGAAGCTTGGTTGTAATATTTTATGTTCTTATTTTGTTTTGTTTTGTTTTGGCAAGAAATCATGAAATAAAATTGAATAATGACATACATACATACATACATACATACATACATACATACATAAACATACATAAACATACATATATACATACTTGCATACATGGATAGATACATACATACATACATACATACTTACATACATAAACATACATAAACATACATACATACATACATACAAGAATGAATGCATGCATACATACATACATACATACATACATACATACATACATACATAAACATACATAAACCTACATAAACATACATATATACATACTTGCATGCATGGATAACTGTAAAGATATGTAAAACTTTCCAAAAATTTAGCACATAAATACATATGCATGCATCTAGACATAAAAACGCATCCATAAAACAAACATACAAATCTGCGCATACACTAACACCAAATACTGCACACACACACATATGCACAAATACCTAGATGATGTTGATAAACGTTCCAATGAAGGAGCCTTGAATCTATGTTAGAGTCCGGCTCTTTCTCTATGGACAAGAAATACAGAAACGAAACTGATTGATAACATACATGCATGGATGCATACATACATACATACATACATACATACTATGTATTTGTTTCATTGCGTGGATAATTAAAATGGCGAGATATTTCTCTTTCAGGGGGAGATAACTGTTTCCGGCAGCATCGACCGGGAGAGCCGCTCTACCTTTACGATGGGCATTATTGCCAAAGACAACAAACAAAACCCAAATAAACAACGTTCAAGCCACGAACGGATAACAGTGAATGTGATCGATGTGAACGATAACGTGCCCGTATTCACACAGACGGGACACCCATTGGTGCAACTACAGGAAGTCGAACCAGTGGGTTCGGAAGTGTATACAGTGAAAGCAACAGACGCCGACGAGGGAATCAACGGCAAAGTAATCTACACGTTAGAAACGAACCACGCCGATAGAGGCTTGTTTCGTATTAGCAACATGAAAGGCAAAATGAAAATTAACCGAAGCCTCAAAGATAAAATTGGAATGCATAATATCACTGTTATTGCTACGGATTCAGGAAATCCGCGTCAGAGTGCCAAGATGAAAGTTTACTTTGAAGTTCTTGATGTTAACTTACATAACCCTAAATTTGTATACCCCGTTGAAGGAGTTAAACTGTTGATACCCGAGGTAACTAATGTATTTCTTCTACTTTTTCGAATTAGATTTTTTTTTGTTTGTTTTGTTGTCTTCATCCTTTAAATGTTAAATTTCTTTTTTTTTCGTTATATAATATTTTTGTTTTAATCAAACAGGAAATATTTCTCATTTCATTGGAAATTAATTTTTCCAGTTTGACAGTTTCATTATTGATTTTTTCCAGTTCCCCATTGAAAGTGAGTTTATATCGTAAAGGGATCTGCTGGAATAGATTGCCTTCATTGTCAACCTTTCACCCAATAATTTAATACAGTTACATTCAACGAAATCAGCGAAATGGCAGAGTCGTTAGTGGATTCGATATGACGCACTCTACATTCTGAGTTCAAATCCCACCGAGACCAATTTTGATATTTATACTCTCAGAGTCAACGAAAAGAAATATCAATCGAGGTCGGTGGATTGACAAGGTTCCTTACGGTATCTATTCCGGGTCTTCGCGTTCTGAAAGCAATGCTTGCGACGAAACTGGTACTAAAGCCGTATCGGCCCCAAGTCTGTGCTTTTTCCTTTCAACGAACACCGGTGGCGTAAAGAGAGAAGGCTTGCATGCATCACTTAATCTTCCTCAAACACTCCTAAACAAGCTTATGCTTACATTACTTTATCTCTCACTTGTTTCGGTCATTGGATTGCGGCCATGCTGTGGCACCCCTTCGATGAGTTATAGTCGAGCAAATCGACCGCAGTATTTATTTTCTAAAGCCTGGTACATATTATTGTATTGATCTCGTTTCCTGAACCTCTAGTATATTATATATATATATTGGGTTGTCCGGAAAGTTCGTGCCGATTTATAGTAGCTTACCTTTCGACTTATCTGCCATGAAACCACCTCAATTCTGGGAAGAGGGTAGTTTCAAGTTAAAGAAAAGATGGAGACGCATTGTGCAACAAAATGGTTCATATTTGGTTGATTAAAAATGTAATGGCAAGTATTTATTGACCTTTTTCTTTCCTTTAAAAATCGGCACGA
>NC_142949.1:5748363-5758363 GCF_046866305.1 Octopus bimaculoides
AACGCAGTGAAGAAGTGCACACCACATAAGTAACATTCAAAGCGCTGGAGATTTTTGTTTATCGACGATGATGACATTTACATGACGAGTCTTGTAAGTAGCATCGTCTGCCTAAACAATTGTGTCTGGCTGTGTGCGTGCATGTGTGTGTGTGTGTACATATACACATAGAGATAGATAGATAGATAGATAGATAGATACATACATACATACATACATACATACATACATACATACATGCATACATACATACATACATACATACATACATACATAGACACAGACGGGCAGACAAACCGGCAGATAGACACAATTTCAGGCTTTTTGCCTATAGTAGAAAGGATTTCTTCCGACTCTTCAAATGCCGCCATATTGAACTTTGCCTTTCATTCTTTCGGAGGTCGTTAAAATAAGTACCAGTGGAGAACTAGGGTCGATGTAATCGACTTGCACCTCCTCAAACATTGCTGGCCTTGTGCCAAAATTTGAAACCAATATTTAACTTTACTGTAAACTAATCAAGTGGTGTTTTTCTTTTATCTTATGCTTCTATGCATTGTTTTTTTTTTATTATTATTTTTCAGGGGGGAGGCCCTGGCTCGGTTGTCATGCAGGTTAACGCCACGGACGAAGACCATGGTTACAACGGAGAAGTTAGATATTTCCTACTCAGGGACGCTGACTGGCAGAAATTTGATTTGGATCAAACCACTGGCATGTTGACCACCCGCAACTTCCTCGACCGTGAGTTACAGAAATCATACTCGGTGAGTTAAATGAGTTTTACTAATTAAAAGAAGCTTTATTAGCAAAATAATTAGGCTAACATGCAGTTTACGATCGTAAAAATCTGAAACTAAATTGTCCTAAAAATAATGAAACTAAATTGTCATGGACGGTCGTGTAGACCGACATCTTATTGTTGTTGGCACTCCGTCGCTTACGACGTCAAGGGTTCCAGTTGGTCCGATCAACGGAACAGCCTGCTCATGAAATTAACGTGCACGCGGCTGAGCACTCCACAGACACGTGTACCATTAACGTAGTTCTCGGGGATATTCAGCGTGACACAGTGTGACAAGGCTGACCCTTTGAATTACAGGTACAACAGAAACAGGAAGTAAGAGTGAGAGAAAGTTGTGGTGAAAGAATAGAGCAGGGTTCGCCACCATCCCCTGCCGGAGCCTCGGGGAGCTTTAGGTGTTTTCGCTCAATAAACACGCACAACGCCCGGTCTGGGAATCGAAACCGCGATCCTATGACCGCGAGTTGGCTGCCCTAACCACTGGGCCATTGCGTCTCCACCGACATCTTATAATTTCCTGTAAACAATGTACGTGAGATAACCAATGTATAGACCGTATGTATATTTAATACAATATTTCGCTTAGGCATTGTGATACTAATAACCTGGTATAGAAATCGATATATATTGCTTCAGAACGAAGCGTTGATCGAGTACAAAACGGTAATAAGAAAATGAGTCTTGGACTTTTGTTTGTTTACGTTGCTGTCTTTTGCATTTTGTTGGTTTTTGTATTTTTGATTATTTTTTTCATGCATTTCCTGTATTCCAATTTTATTTTCATGACGTTAAGTTTCGATTCTAACATTTATATTCTGACGTCTGCCATTTTGTTTTAATGTCGACCCCTTTTATTGAGAATCCGCCATTCTGTCCTGTTGTCCACCATTGCATCCTGATATCTACCATTTTGTCTTAATGTCAACCTTTTCGTCCATATGTCCGCCATTTTTCGATCACTTTCAACCCTACCTCAAACGCTCTTCTCTCCATCCTCCGTCATCCTTATTATGTTTCACCTCAAGTCCTAAGCGCTATACCCAATCTTCCTCATATTCAGATGACGTACAACAACATATTATGTACCAACAAGTTATATAATATGTTAGCATGTGATTTATGAAAAAACATCTCCAACAAATTGGTTCAATTCTGACAATGCACAATTTTTCTATACAATTCCTAATAATAATTAATTATAAAAATATAATAGGATTTTTAAAACATCGAATGGCTTGAGGGTCCATCTAAGTGAAACATGAACCAAAGGACCCCATACGTAAAAAAGGATTAAGAAATACTGATGTAAAGTTCCCTCCGTTTTATTCTCTTATCAGTGCAAGCCTTTTATCTTGTCATTTCATCTTGGTTCTTTTTTTTCTTCAGCTTCATATCAAAGCTACTGATTCGGGAAAACCGCCCCGTGCTGTAACGACGACTCTTCACATTGAAATACAAGATTCGAACGATAATGCGCCAGAATTTAACCGCAAGAAATACCCGTTTCCTTATAAGCTTTACGGACCTGAAGAGAGCCAAACGGCTTATGTTGGAAGTGTAGCTATTGCCGAGGACAAAGACAGCGAGGAAAACTCCGTCATTTGTTATTACATTATAGGTGAGTAAAGTCTGCACACTGGGGACGAGGTTATTATTTGGTATATTTGTATAGGAACGAAAGGAGGGGTGTGCTTGCGGAGGTTGTACTAGTAGTGAGTAGGGGTGGTGATCACCACTGTCAGGTTTGTTAGTTTGGGCTGTAGTATAGTGGTGTGGTAGACAGAAAGTTGTGATATTAGTAGTGGTAGTGATATATTTTACTTGCATATATATATATATATATATATATATATATATACATATAGATGTAGGTGTGACTGTGTGGTAAGAAGCTTGCTTCACAGCTACATGGCTCCGGGTTCAGGTCACACTGTGTGGCAGCACCTTGGGTAGGTGTCTTCTACTATAGCCTCGGTCCAACCAAAGCCTTGTGAGTGGATTTGGTAGACAGAAACTAAAAGAAGCCTGAAGTATATATATATATATATATATATATATATATATATATATATATATATATATATATATATATATATATATATATATATGTATGTATGTATATATATGTATATATATATATATGTATATATCAACTTGAGTGTGCCTTTGTGTCTGTGTTTGTCCCCCACCACCACCGCATGACAACCGGTGTTGGTCTGTTTACGTCCCCGTAACTTAGCGGTTCGAAAACAAGGATACCGATAGAATAAGTACTAGGGTTAAAATCAAAAGTCCTAGGGTCGATTTGTTCGACTAGAACCCTTTAAAACGGTGACCACAGTCTAATGACTGAAACAAGTAAAAGAAAAAAAATATACATAATAATAATAATAATGATAATAATAATAATAATAATAATAATAATAATAATAATAATAATAATAATAATAATAATAATAATAAATGCCCGGATGCAGTACCAGGCAGTGGCTCTCATGGCTTCTGATCTTGATTGATTGGAAGTGTTATCATGTACATTGTTTTGTCTTGGTATAAAAAGATGGCCTACAGCAAATATTCTGCTCAATACCACAGATTTGAATGTCAGTTGTTTGACCTTAACCAGTTGAGCATGTCCCTTGGTAGCTGACGATATGTGCATCTCTGATCACGAGCAGAAGTAGTGGGGGAGCATCATAGCCATGTGTCGAGAGGAATTCTTTGGGGTTTGGATAATTCACCTTTGGGAACATGGGTGCTTTGTTCAACATCCTTAAACAAACCTTATTCAGGGACCTTTTGAGCGGGATAGGCTACTCAACCTGAAGAAAATTCTAACTGGGCCCCACCTGCGAGGTCATGCGCTGTTTATCTTGATATGAGATCACCTCGTCGCGCACATATGGTTGTGATGCATGTGCCTGGTGTACCCTTATCAGACGTGTAGTCATGATGGATATATTGGGCTTCGTATATTTTACCCCAGTGTCACTTTGATGGCATGCACTGCTCTCTCACTCAATAATAATAATAATAAATGAATGAATAAATAACTGGCTGTTTTTGTTTCACGTGTGTATTTTTGATAGGTGGTGAGATGGTTGATTATTTCTGGTTGAATCAGACGTCCGGAGGTTTATACATCCAAAGGAGAATTGACCGAGAAAAACACAGTAAGGTGAATCTGTTGATTAATGCCACCAATACATGTTTCCAGCACAAACTTAGGGGCGTTGCTCTGCATCCAGAAGACTTTTACACGCGAGAAATCAAGGAAACCTCTTATCTTTGGGTTCAGGTTGTAATAACTGACATCAATGATAACCCACCCAAATACCGTAGGAAGAAAATGAGTGTTGGTGTTACCAGGGATACCGACTTTGGGACCACGATATTTGAGCTCCAGGTGAGGACTTCTTTGCTGTTTTAATGCTTTGGTCTTTGTTCCTTGTTCTTGTTTTGTTTGTTTCTAGGTTTGATTTTGATTTTTCAAAGTAATCTGTAAACAGCCAACATCACAGCAAAATGATAGACATCGCGACAGATAAGCAGACGACACAATAAAATGGCGAATTGAAGCTTAACTTGAAGAAAACAAAAAATAATCAAATAACTTTTATTACGTATATTTGCGCTAATTTGTCGCGATATCCACCATTTTGCAAAATAATCAAATTACGTTTATATGTAATAATGTTTATTTGATATTCTTGTTCATTTTGAGATTAAGCATCAATTCGCCATTTTATTTTGGTGGCCGCTAATTTGTCGTGATGTCCACCATTTTACCGTGATGTTGACAGTTTAAAATGAAACTCTCATTTCACTTATGTGTGTGTATGTGCGTATACATACATACATACATGCATGCATACATGCATATGAGTTGTTTCCCTTGAATATAGAATTCCTTTAATGAAAACGAATGCATGGCCGTGTTATAAAACCAGTTTCTAGTTCGGTATTTCTTTAAGAGACGACAGTTGCATTTTGATCTGTGTTCCAGTGCCTGCATATAAACAGATAAAACTGAAGACAGTTAGAGACAATGAGACAATGAGAGACCATTTACAAGGTCGAACAACATGTTAAAAATAGCAATGAAATTTCTTTCAAAATGGCACCTAAATCTCTTACAGCTGAAGCTCCTCCTTCAGCATTCCGTTTTAGTATCAACGACCTGTAGGAACACCGTATTTCGTTATGCAATCATAATATACTACAAAGTATATTAAGCGTTTTCATAAGTCAATGTTGTGTTCTTCTGTGTTAGCAGTGCTCTTATATCACTTGTTAAGGTTCTCTCTACAGATTTTTCTATGGAAATCATAGCCTGCACTGATTTTATGACGTCTCGCATCCGAGACGCCTGGTGCAAGCAACAATGAGACTGAAGATGAAAAATGGATAATCGGTGTATATGCCATATTTCATGATATCTCCCTACACCCAACCCCAGCCGACACCAGTACTTATTCGCTCGGTCAATTTTGCCGAACCGCTAGGTCACGGAGACGGAAACAAACCAGCTCCGGTTGTCAAGCGGTGGTGAGAAGCAAACACAACACACACACACAAAGACACACACACACACACACACACACACACACACACACAAAGACATACACACACACACAAAGACATACACACACACACATATGCGCGCGCATATAGATATATTCATATAGATATATTCATATATATATCTGTGTGTGTGTGTGTGTGTGTGTGTGTGTGTGTGTGTGCGTGTGTGTGTGCATGTGTGTATACATATACATGCATATACATACATATACATACATATAAGTTTGTCTTCGTATTTCATGTTTACGTTTTGTGAAGTCCTGTACCCATATATGCATATATATATATATATATATATATATATATATATATATATATATATATATATATATATATATATATATACATATATATGTCAGTATGTACATACATGTATGTATATATGCCTATATATATATTTTATTTATATTATATATATATATATATATATATATATATATACACGACGGGCTTCTTCCAGTTTCCGTCTACCAAATTCATTGACATGTTTCGAGCGGTCCAGGGCTGTAGTAAAAGATATTTGTCCAAGGTGCCGCGCAGTGTGACTGAATCCAAGACCGGATGATTGGGAATCAAGTTTCTTAACCCCACAGTCATGCCTTAACAAACCCTCCACAATTTAACATCACCCTCCCCACCCACTCATTGTCTTGGGCAAGACATTACACTACATCCTTCAGTAAGTCTCCAACTCAGAAGTTCTAGAGTTTTTTTTGGGGGGGAAGGGAGCAGTATGGAGTAACCCCTTAATTACCAGTACTCCCAGGTTCACTTTAGGCCAGAGGGGTGATATCCTGAAGGGCCTTAATCTTGTGTTAAATAGCAAATGGTTCTGTGACTTGATTCGTAGGTGTTACACGACCCTTATTTTGATACAACTACCTGGTCCTTCAGTGGTAGCCCTAACACAAGATCCAGCTAGTTTAACAGCACAACCTTGTTTTGGGGTCCTTTTAGCGGAATCTATCCTGTTGCAAGAATTTTGTTTCCAGGAACCCACCCACTCGGCCTCGCTTCTTCCCTGCCCTCGTCTGTTTTAGTTTTCTTTTTCTTTTTTTTTCTTCTTGGCATTTAGACGTTGACCTGAAGATTCCCGATATCTCTCACAACTCACCTCGCCTCACGGCACACTAACTTATCTTATTTTACGAATTTTATTAAACTGTTTCTATCGCTCAACCATATCTTCCAACTGACTGATCACTGAACTCGCAGTCTGTTTCTTTTTATAATGTAGCAACACTGCTGCTGCTGCTACTACCACTACTACTGCTATATTTTTATCTGTTGAGGTTTTGTTCAAAACCAATAAAAAGCTAATCTCAAGTGTAAGAGAAGACAAATAAAACATGACACTTCATCAGATCGTCACCTTGTAAAACCGAAAGATTTCTCCTTCAAATGTTTTGTAAACTGTCTGAAGAAAATCAGCCAAGACATGTTATACGTTCTAAAATGAAGGTCAACCATTTTAAGTGAATGTGTCGTACGACAGATTGCTTCTAATCTATCCTATTAGTGAGCGTCAATCATAATTAACGATTGTAATTTAAAGCTGCACAACTTCCATACCTACAGGAATTGCTGAACATCGTACAGCCATCTTTCCCACACTACGCTACTTAGTTTCAGAATTCAACCGACATTTTTTCCCTTTCTTTCTCCTGCTCTCACTCGCTCTCTCTCTCTCTCTCTCTCTCTCTCTCTCTCTCTCTCTCTCTCTCTCTCCTCTCTCTCTTTCTCTCTCTGTCTCTCTCTCTCTCTCTCTCTCTCTCTCTCTCTCTCTCTCTCTCTCTCTCTCTCTCTCTCTCGCTGTCTATCGTTATCTCTTGCTCTCTTGTTTGATGTGTCCACATAAGACTTCATCTTAAACTTAGAGTTTAACTACGTTTCTTCTACATCTTGCGTTTCTACGAAATGGTTATTTATTTGGCTGCATCAAAGATCGAGAAATGGGCAACTTTCATTTAAAATTCTTCTGTGTAATGAATACTTACTAACAAGAAACTTTCTTTTTCCTTCTGCCTCGTCCTCTACTTCTGTCACTACAGCGTTATCTCTAACAACATAACCCAATGTGCTCTTTCATATTTTTCAAAGTTGCTAGTGTGTTATATGAGGAAAACTCAGTTGCCAAGTGTATTATTTCTAGAAGATTTAGCAACTACAGACTATATACACCTGTTTTTTTTTTCGTTGTTATTGTCTCTTTTTATTGCACTTGTTTTTCCTTCAACAAACAAAACTCGTCTTCACATTCTTTTCCTTTTTTTCTCTTTTATCGTCGTCGCCGTCATCGTTTCCAGTATGAAGTGGACGATCCCGATATTGGTAACAACTCAGTCCATACTTTCAAGCAGTTTGGGAATATTCGGATTAGTGATGGCCTAAAGAAGTTGATGTCGCGTGACCCCGTCACTAACAAGACACGTCAGCCATTTATTGTGAATAGCAACGGTTCTGTGATTACCAATATGTTCTTTCAGGCGAACATGCATGGTTCCTTCGTGTTGCCTGTCCTAGTCACGGACAGCCGACATAACTCAGACATCGCTAACTTAACGGTGAGTAGTCTTTTTCTCTATCTCTCTCCACTCTTTCTTTCCCTCCCCTCCTCTCTCTCTCTCTCTCTCTCTCTCTATCTCTCTCTCTCTCTCTCTCTCTCTCTCTCTCTTTATATATATATATATATATATATATATATATATATATATATATATATATATATATATATATATCGTTGCTATTATGTTAAACTGTCGTATGTCCAAATTTGGCCAAATGCGTTTTTTTTCTCAATATTTAGTTTTGGTTGCATTAGTCGATTCTTTTGGCCAAACTATCGTATCTCCGGCTGCTTCAGATGCCAAGATATCAAACATTGTCAAAGTGTAGTACAATGAATTTGTTATAGAATGGTAAAACTATTTTTCCGTTTTCTGAAAAAGAACGACATTTTGGACTTACGACACTTTTGCATAATAGCAACGATCGACATATATATATATATATGTCCCTGCCGTAAGGCTTCACTTCCACACACGCCGGCTTAATTTAATTCATCCTTAGTCGAAAGAGTTTTTACCGAAAAATAATATGAGCTATTTGAAAAACTAATGGAGGACATCGTTTCGTTGATTCGACCGGAAAAATCGTCTGTCACCATGAATATAACTCTGCGCGTGAGAGGTTCGAATCGTATCAACCGAGAAGATAGATCTTTAAAAAATAATAAAACAGCAAACAATGTAAATTAGAATCTGCAGAGCAGGTAACAATATACTGTGCGGTATTTCATTACGTCTGTCTACATTCTGTATTAAAATACCGCCGAGAGCAACTTTGAAATTTCATGTTTACGGAGTCGATAAAATAAAATATCAGCGATATTCTGGATTCGTACGGTACCCTTACCCATAAAACTCTCAGGGCATCGTGTATCCATGTTAGAAATCAATATCTTTATAATCATACGTTTTATTAGCAATAATCTCTCTCATCATTATTTATATTTTTTTCACTTTCCGTTTTCTGACTCGATGAAGGCAACGTATAGAGAATATAGGCAACTCCAAAAGGTTCATTACACAACTGTAGTTTATAGGCTTCTTTCATGTGTCCACTACAAAAGAGAAGCTTTGATTTCCAGTCGATGTAGCCATGGCAAATTCATTGCAATCTGTTCATGGTCTGTTTTATATATTTTTTTGTTTTGTTTTGTTTTCGGGGGGTGTTTTTGTTTTGTTTGTTTCTTTTTAAGGGTGTTAAAAAGATTTATTCAGATTATGGGATTCGACCAACTGCTAATGAGACACAGTCTCCAAATTTTTGCTTCCTGATTCTTAGATACGCTGGTTACATTTGACTGTGTAGATCGACCGCTGGGATTTAAATATATGGTTATTGTGGCAGTCTATTTCCTTTGATGTAATCGCAACACAATCATCATCGTCATCAACATATCATCATCAGCATCATCATCATCGTCACCATCATCATTATCATCCTTATCAACAGTTGCAGCATCAACATCATTTTGTCAACGTTATTTTAATATTGTTGTGACTTCTGTCTTTCTAACACCGGTAAGAATTAGATTAATACAGTCGACTACAACTAACGCGACCCTTTAAACTAACCAGTTACATTTAATAGATAGACAGATAGATAGATAGATAGATAAACAGACAGACAGACAGACAGACAGACAGGCAGGCAGGCAGGCAGGCAGGCAGGCAGGCAGGCAGTCAGGCAGGCAGAGAAGGCAGGCAGGCAGGCAGGCAGACGGACGGACATACGGGCAGACAGACATACACACGCACGTACATGCATGGATGTATAGATAGATAGATAGATAGATAGATAGATAGATAGATAGATAGATAGATAGATAGATAAACAGAATTAAAGTGTAGCTGGATTTACAGCAACCAGGTCCGCTCTGACCCTTGCTGGTAGAACCTGCCAAGAGCCCGGTGTGGGTCAAATGGCTGAAGATGGCCCTTTGATTAAAGCATGGGATTCAGAGGAGCACTGACTCCTAGACGTATGTCCTACAGACACACTGATGCGTTGACCCTGAGGATAAATGAATCAGTCCCCCATTTAAGG
>NC_142949.1:5763363-5770863 GCF_046866305.1 Octopus bimaculoides
AGTGAGGTGTCGTTGAGTGAGGTCTCGTTGAGTGAGGTCTCGTTGAGTGAAGTGTCGTTGAGTGAGGTGTCGTTGAGTGAGGTGTCGTTGAGTGAAGTGTCGTTGAGTGAGGTGTCGTTGAGTGAAGTGTCGTTGAGTGAAGTGTTGTTGAGTGAGGTGTCATTGAGTGAGGTGTTGTTGAAGGAGGTACCGTTGAGTGAAGTGTCGTCTAATGTGGTGTTATTGAGTGAGGTGGCGTGGAGGAGTGTGTTGTCAAATTTTTGCTGAGCAGGCGTCGTAGATTAAGATGTTGAGTAAGGTGTCTCTAAGTGGAGAATGGTTGAGTGCTGTGTCTTGAATGAAGTGTCGTTGTAAATAAGATGTCGTTGAGTGGAGTATCATTTGGTGCAGTGTCGTTGAGTGAAGTATCATTGAGTGGAGCGTCATTGAGTGGACTATCGTTGATTGGAGTGTCATTGAGTAGATTGTCTTTGAGTGAAGCGTCTTTGAGTGAGGTGTCGTGGAGTGAAGTATCGTTAGATATTTTTGAATAAAGTATTCTTCATTGAGGTATAACTGAGTGGAGAATTGTTGAGCGAAGTATTGTTGAGTGACATGCCGTTGAGTGGAGTGTCTCAAGTGTCGTTGATTGAGTTACTGTTGAGTAAACGTCGCTGACTGAATTGCTGAGTAAGCCTCGTTTATTAACATGTCTTTGAATAAGTTGGCATCGAGTGAAAAGTCGCTGAGTGGAGCGTTGAGTCATTGCTCAACTGTGTTTGATTACAAGTCTGCTCCATGAGAGCCTTCTTGAGATTAAACACCAGGAACAGCGACGAGAGGTCAAGCAATCGATCTTATACATGTTTCACAAAACGTGTTCTAAACATATCTGTTGATTCTAGTGTTTTTATTTCGTGTTTATTTTTCTTCAGAACTGATATGTTTATCCATGGTCTTAAAATGAATTCTAACGAAGTTCTTGAAGCAAGAGATTTATTGAGGTAAGTCTTGATTACGATTTATTTCAATGTTTAAGGACGATGAGGGTATGAGGTCTAGTGGGGTGGAGTGGTGGGGTGCTGCACCCAAGATCTTGCAATCATGGTTTTTGATTAGCAGACTTGGTGGTACGTCGTGTTCTTGAGCAGAACATTTCATTTCACGTTGCTGTAGTTTACTCAGTTGTAAGAAAGTATAACTCTACAGCAGACTCGCATCCTGTCCAGGGATGGAGAATTTTCCGCTTGTAGTCGAGAAAGACTATCACTGACCATTAAGAACATTGATTACACACTGAAGCCGCAATGCCCTTGCAAAATATCAGCAATGCCTGTGCAAAATTTTAGGCCCAATAAAGCTTGCACGGCACCTCACAGACACTTTTTACCCTGCTGACAGGATCCAAAGGGAAGTCGAGACAAGATATTTATATGGATCCCAATGTGGCACCTCCATGATCTCAAGTGCCGACAAAAGGTCCCCAAAGTGTACAGTGACATTCTTTGCATCCAGATTTATATCAGTGATATTCTCCGAGAGACATACTTAAAAAAACGGTGAGGGGTTCCACACTCCCGCTGATCTTCCAGCATCCAGACACTAACCTGGCATTTCTGAGTACCTGTACCACATACATGCATGCATACATGCACACACACATACATACACACATACATGCCTACATACATACATACATACGTACATGTATTTTGCTATGTGTATATTGGCAAAGAGTGGAGGCGCAACGGCCCGGTGGTTAGGGCAGCGGACTTGCGGTCATAGGATCGCGGTTTCGATTCCCAGACCAGGCGTTGTGAGTGTTTATTGAGCGGAAACACCTAAAGCTCCACGAGGCTCCTGCAGGGGATGGTGGCGAACCCTGCTGTACTCTTTCACCACAACTTTCTCTCACTCTTACTTCCTGTTTCTGTTGTACCTGTAATTCAAAGGGTCAGCCTTGTCACACTGTGTCACGCTGAATATCCCCGAGAACTACGTTAAGGGTACACGTGTCTGTGGAGTGCTCAGCCATTTGCACGTTAATTTTACGAGCAAGCTGTTCCAGTTGATCAGATCAACTGGAACCCTCGACGTCGTAACCGACGGAGTGCCAACAACACAATTGGCAAAGAGGACGCATAGCCTTGTGTTAGGGTGTTGCACTCACGATCGCGAGATCGTGGTTTCAATTCCTAGACCGGGGTGGTGTGTTGTGTTCTTGTGCAAAACACTTCGTCTCGCCGTTACTCTGCAATCACTTCGACGCATGACGTGCGGTACACCGTTGCACCTGTTCAGGTAACGTCAATTTGAGGGAGGGAGGGAGGGAGCTAATGCGCAGCGCACACGTTTGATCACTATAAACATCTGTGCAGGTCGTTCGGCAAAACCTGAACACGCATATGTCGTCCTCGACGAGAGAGTTCATCATCCTGGCAAAGGCTTTAAACATCGGCAAGGCTTGAACTCCGAACGCAATGTGTTCAGAAGAAATATCATAAGAAACAGATACTGCAAGACATCCTACCTAAAAAAGTCTAACACTTCGGTTGGCCTATCCCCTTGCAGTGGTACTTTATTTCCGATCCCCGAAAGGATGAAAAGCAAGGCTGATTTCGGCAGGATTTGAACTCGGAATACCTGAAGGTATTTTATTCAGCGTTCTAACAATTCTGCCCGTTCGCCGTCAGGGTACACTATGTCTTTGAAAAGAGCGGAGGTGGTCAAGGCTGGAATTTTATTGATTATAACTCCGTTAGACCAGGAGCTGAACTGGATCTAAACAAAAACAACAACAATTAATATAACGTGAGAAAAACATGATTATAAATAACATATAGATATATATAGATGATGGGGGAGGTTACTGTTGACCTTTCCGTGTTTACACGATTGAGAAGGGCGAGGACGACCGAGAACCACAACAACAATAACAACAACAACAATTTGTGTGGTGGTTTATTAAAGGGTAAGAACGCTCTAAGCATCGAAAACATACCATTTCATGTACATGGAACGGAGACCTTAAATCAAGACAAAAAAAATCGAGAGGGGGAAATAAAACCAGGTAAATCTTGAAAACGATTTTTTTTTTTGTTAGCTTTTGTAGTTGTTTTCGGATTTGTTTTGTTTTGTATTTTTGTTTTTTGTTTTTTCTTGTGGTTTATTAAAGGAAAGTATCCTGAAGCCATGATTGTAGCGATGGATCGAACCTAGATTGGCCTCGGGGAGATTTCGTTTCAAATTAAACTGGCATTCATATAGAATTTAATAATTGGATAAGCTAGTTATAACCCGAAACATATTGCCTACAGCTTTCCGAAAATAGATTCTTGGAAAGTGTTTAGGAATAGATTAGTATATATTCAAGTAGATACGCAGTGTATATATGTATATATATACATATATATATATACACGCATGGTTTAATGTGGGTGTGTGTGTGTGTGTATGCGTAAGCGTATGTGTGTTTAAGCATATCACACGAAAGCGTATAGATCCCACGCTGTAGTGTATATATCACACGTTTTAGGGCGTGTGTATGTGTATGTGTGTCTGTGTGTGTCTGTGTCTGTGTTTGTATGTATGTATATATATATATATATATATATGTATGTATATATATATATATATATATATATATATATATATATATATATATATATATATATATATATATAACCGTTCCTGACAGTGGTCACTGAAGAGTATCAAACTGGTGACGGAACTTGAGGCAATCCGACCTCTCTACATTAAGGAGATTGTGTCGGTACAACAGATGAGTTACTGAGAGGGGTTAAAAGAACAGAAGCTCAACTCTTTAGAAAAGAAGGCGTGAAAGATATGCAGCTATACTCATGTAAAATATCCTGGAAGGTCAAGCTCCCTTACTTTGCAATTGGAAGTTTCTACCGACCACCGAAGTGGACGGCACTGCATTGTACCAAAGATCCCCTCTACCCCATCCAGACTATAGACCCAGTACTGTAACAGCCTGAGTTTCAAGGGTCCACAACTATTCAACGCTTTACCAAACAGCCACAGAGATTTGCGTGGCGTAGATATGGAGGTCCTCAAAAGAGTCTACATAAATTTTTGTCCATATATGTTTATATATATATATACTTTATTTAAAAGCAGCAGAAATATAACAAAAAACTGTTACTCGGAGTTTCACGTTCCCGTTCATCGGAGAATTTTATTTCTAACAAAACTGTCCGATGAACGGAAACGTGAAACTCCGAGTAACAGGTTTTTTGTTATATTTCTGCTGCTTTTAAATAAAGCATATTACTCTACCTCTGGTATTTGAGTACTCTTTTTTCCACCTTGTTGTACATTTATGTGCTTACTCCGGTATATATATATGTATGTATGTATGTATGTATATGTATATATGTGTATGTCCATGTGTATGTATGTAAGTGAGTGTGTATATGAGATACCAGATGAGCCCACTTCTCAGCAAGCGGCACAAAGAACAAGAGCTTCGCTACTTCACCAGAAACAATACGGAAAAGGCATCCAATCACGCTGAAAGATGATGCCTCAGCACAGCCTTAGCTTCTAACTAAAACCAGAAGAGAAGCTAAAAGATACACACACACACACACACACACACACACACACACACACACACACACACACACACACACACACACACTTTAACGAAGGTGAGCTGGAAAATTGACAGTCCGACTTTGAAGGAGTGATGGTAGGGATGTGAAATGTTGCTTCCATTCCTTTCAACTCTTCTTATCAATAACTGCATTCACTCTAACGATTGAGACAAGTAAAAGGAAGAATATACAGAATGCCTTTCCCCCCCCCCCCCTGTGCATGACTATTTGTTAAGCAATGAACAATTCCCTCTTTTGTGTGGTCAGCAAGGTTGATTAATGCAGGAATGACAACACTGGAAACGAAGGTTGCATTGTATCCCTTTCCGATTGAAACCCTCAAAATCATGACCTGCTCACTAATTGCAGTTTCTGAGGGGCTGGGTTGGTTAGTTTGGTCTTTTGGTCGTGTTTATTTTTGTTTTTGATGTCGTCTGTTTTTTTTTTTTTTCATTTTCTTTGGATTTGCTTGTGTGTGTGAAAGAGAGAGAGAGCGCGTGTGTGTGTGTCCGTGTGTGTGTGTGTGTGTGTGTGTGTGTACGTGTGTGTGGTCAACCAACACTGGACACACGTCTGTACTTGTTGGTTTCCCACTTCAAAAGTATTGTTTTTCCTAACGTCATTACTGACAGAACAGAACAGTCTTGGCTAGAATATCTTTGATCATAGGCCTCCTCCATCATGGCTGAACTAGAGCTAAACTACTACTACTACTACTACTACTACTACTACTACTACTACTACTACTACTACTACTACTATAGCAGAATAACTATTTAACCTGCCCGCTTCTCTATTTTCTTCTACTTTCAGGTTAATCGATTACAACACTGCCCATCTAGTTGGTATTCTCAATGATTATAACATAATTGAAATAGTGGTGAGTACAGAATTGGTATCTTTGTGTTATTTGTCTTAGTGTTGTTGTTGTTGTTGTTGTTGTTGTTGTTGTTGTTGTTGTTGTTGTTGTTGTTGATTGGGTGCAAACATGGCCGGAATGGTGTGTGGCAGGGGAATAAAATTCGCCTCGAAATCTCGGGAGTTTTGGGTTCCTCGAACAAGTAAGTCGCTCCAACTGCAGCTTTGGGCCCACCGAAGATATCTCGGTAGATTTCAATAGATGGAAACTGTGTGGAAGTTCAACAGATTAATTGTGTCACTTATACACGGTGTTTGATTCTGTAAAGGAATTAGATTCAAGGCTAAAAAACCCAGGGAATGTTGATGTTCAGTTAGTTGCAATAAAATACGAGAAGCAGATATTTGAATTTGTATACGTTAATATATACGAGTGTGGAGGCGCAATGGCCCAGTGGTTAGGGCAGCCGACTCGCAGTCATAGGATCGCGGTTTCGATTCCCAGACCGGACGTTGTGTGTGTTTATTGAGCGAAAACACCTAAAGCTCCACGAGGCTCCGGCAGGGGATGGTGGCGAACCCTGTTGTACTCATTCACCACAACTTTCTCTCACTCTTACTTCCTGTTTCTGTTGTGCTTGTAATTCAAAGGGTCAGCCTTGTCACACTGTGTCACGCTGAATATCCCCTGAGAACTACGTTAAGGGTACACGTGTCTGTGGAGTGCTCAGCCACGTGCACGTTAATTTCACGAGCAGGCTGTTCCGTTGAACGGATCAACTGGAACCCTCGACGTCGTAACCGACGGAATGCCAACAACAACAACATATAGCTATATTATATCATGTTATATTACAACTAAGTCACTTGGTGTCTGCCTGAAGAGGATCACGACTTACGTTAGATGGCGCCAGGGTTTCTGCGATTATACTCCCTCGATTATCCGCATGAACATTCGATAAGGGGGGAAATTCAGTTAATCTAACACAAGGAGTTCTAATCGTACTGATTGACTTTACCTTTCATCCTTTCGGAGTCGATAGATCAAGTACCAGTGAAAAACTGGCGTTGATGTAATCGACTAGTACCCTCCCCAAAAGTTCGAGTCCTTGTGCCTTTAGTAGAAAGGACTATTGTTGTTGTTTTTGTTGTTGTTGCTTTTGTTGTTGTTATTATCATTAATATTATTATTGTTGCTGTTATTGTACTTTTTATTGTTATTATTATTTTTCATGCTACTACTACTACTACTACTACTAATACAAATGCTTTTTCTACTACAACTACTATATTGCCATATTGCCATTGTTTCGAAGTTTGTTGCTATGGTAACATTATTATATAACACTACGAAATAATCAAGATATTGCCTCACTAGTATAACAGTGCTTCTATATTTTAAAGAATGTCGACTTTACTTTATAAGTCCACCCACCTATTGCAGATCGCCATATTGCAGGTCACCACACTGAAGTCACCAATTAAGGTCACCACATTGTAGATCGCTATATAGAACGTCACCGCATTTTCAATCGCCGTTTCCTTAAGTCACCATATTCCAGATCACCATATCCTAGGCCACCATATCACAGCCCGTTATACAGCTAGTTATACACGGCTTTACCGTATTCTAGATAACCAGGTACAAAATCACCCAGCTCCAGGCCGTCATACTGCAAATCAACCGTAATCTAGGTCTCCACAAACTAAGTCGTAAGATATTAACTCACCATATTCAGGCTCACAACATTGTTGATAATTTGTCATAGAATTACTTCATGCCAAGTTTATTATTCTTCAAGTTTCTTTTGGTTTTTAGGTGTTATAATATCAAAGCTGTATCTTAATATATATATATATATATATATATATATATATATATATATATATATATATATATATATATATATATATATATATATGTATGTATATATATATATATATATATGTATGTATATATATTTATATATATACATATATATACATATATATATATACACATATATATATATGTATATGTATATGTATATGTATATATATA
>NC_142949.1:5773363-5783363 GCF_046866305.1 Octopus bimaculoides
CCTGTGTGCGTATGTGTTTGTGTGGAAAAAGAGCAAGTATGGAGTTGTGAAGAATGTAGTTCAAACGAGGATGTGTGTTTGTATGTATGTATGTATGTATGTATGTATGTATGTGTATTTGTATTTGTATGTGTGTGTATATATACATACATATGAACATGCATATACACATACACACATGCATAGATATATATACTTTACAGACGAGTTTGCATTTTCTATAGATACATATATGTAATTACGTGTGTGTGTGTGTGTGTGTGTGTGTGTGTGTGTGTGTGTGTGTGTGTGTGTGTGTGTGTGTGTGTGTGTGTGCGTGTGCGTGCGTGCGCGTGTGTGTGTAGTGTAAGGATTATAAAGCATATATTAGTAAAAGCTACGTCTGCTGTTGCAACTCCTTGAAAGAAGTATGATCATTTTAAGGGTAACATAACAGAATTTGAGCTATGAATGCACAGAATCCGGAACAGATATCGAAAAGCTTCTCGTTCGATGCTCTAAGAATTCCACTCTTCTGAGCTGGCAATCCTTTATTCGATAAAATTTGCCAACTGCGCCACGGTTTCCCTCTAATAATAATAACAACACAAAGTCTTACCGAGAACTCATTCAAATCCAGATACGTTCGGCATATACACACGTTTTGGCATGAAAACGAGATATCAGCAACAGCACTTTCGAACAAATTCTGGAATTTAAAAGACAATATTTCCAACGACATAACTAAATGGTTTATTATCGAAAACGCTCTCAACGGCAATATGCGCTACTTCTGCTTATAGAATTACATTATACATCATATATAAAATACTTTGATATATGATATATGTGTGTCTATGATTAAGACTCGGTCAAGAAGTAGATGTGTGTACGTGTGGAGGGGTGGACAGACAGAAAAGTAGAGATAGATAGATAGATAGATAGATAGATAGATAGATAGATAGATAGATAGATAGGTATTGCAATTTGTAATCTTGTGTTGAAGACAAATTGTATGAAATGTTGAAAATAACAAGAAATAGAGACTGAGAGAGAGATGAAAAAGAGTAAGATAGCGTGAGAAAGAAAGGGAGAGAGAGAGAGAGGGGGGTAGGGAGAGACAGACAGAGGGGATGGAGAATAAGTAAAATTTAAAACAGAGAAAAGAGTAAAACAGGGAGACGGAAA
The DNA here is from genome assembly GCF_046866305.1 of Octopus bimaculoides. NCBI lineage: Eukaryota > Metazoa > Mollusca > Cephalopoda > Octopoda > Octopodidae > Octopus > Octopus bimaculoides. The sequence continues at coordinate 5,774,531 of NC_142949.1, forward strand.
AGTGGTGGCGATAAAAAGACAATGAAATAGGTGGAGAAAGAAAGAGAACGACTGTAAGAGAGAGAGAGAGAGAGACAGAGAGACAGAGATATAGAGAGAGACAGAGATAGAGACAGAGACAGAGATAGAGATAGAGACACAGAGAGAGAGAGAGGCAGAGATAGAGAGAGAGACAGATAGAAAGAGAAGGGGAGAATGATAGATAGAGAGAATGAGATAGAAAGAGAACGATAGAAAGAGACATATAGAGAGGAATAGAAAGACTACGACAGAATAGGCGAGAGATATACAGAGAGAGAGAGAGAGGCAATGATAGACAGCCACAAAGAGGGAATGAGAAAGAAAGAGACTAGTCTAAATCGAGTAAGAGAAAGAGAGAGTGACATTGAGAGAGTGTGATATTGAGAGAGAGTCATATATAGAAAGAGTAGAACAGAGAAAGTGGGTGAGAGAGAGAGAGAGCGAAATTTACAGCGATACTGGAAGACAAAGAGGATAAAAATGAAAATGACTAGAAGAGAGAGAGAGAGAGAGAAAGAGAGAAAGAAAGGGAGAAACATAGAGAGAGAGGAGGAAGAGAGAGAAGTACAGAAATTAAGAAAGTGACAAAGAAAGTGAGACATAGAATGGAAGAAAAAAGTAAGGGAGCGATAGACAGACAGACAAATAAACAGGACAGAGAGAGAGAGAGACACACACACACATACAGACAGACAGACACACAGACATACACACAGACAGACATACAGACAGACAGACACACAGACAGACAGACACACAGACACACACACACACACACACACACACACACAGACAAATAGACAGAAGGAGAGAGAAAGGGGGGATATATAGAGAGAGAGGGGGATATATAGAGAGAGGGGGGATATAGAGAGAGAGGGGGGAAGAGAGAGAAATACAGAAATTAAGAAAGTGACAAAGAAATTGAGACATCGAATGGAAGAAAAAAGTAACAGAGCGATAGACAGACAGACAAATAGACAGAAGGACAGAGAGAGAGAGAGAGAGAGAGAGAGAGAGACAGAGAGACAGAGAAAGAGAGAGAGAGGATGATAAAGCTAGACGTCGTCCATTGTGATGTATGATGATAAAAAGAAATAGATTTATTGTTCTGTCGTGGTTATTCTTCAAACATAATTCGAAGAAAAACTCTGCGAGTAAGCTTTTGTATGGAACCATCTATTATCAAAGTGTTTTCTTAGCAAGTAACAAACGTCTGTCTCCAGTTCTAGGGAACGGTCAATGATGCCAAAACATCATTTTTTTTCTTTGTTTTCTTTTTCCTTTTTCGTTTTCTTTTTATTTCTTGTTTGTTTTTTTTTTTCCTTTGTATCTAAAGAAATATTAACGGTATAAAAGAGAGAAAATAATTGAGATAAATTGTTGATACTTTCGGTTAGCGACCACCAGTTAAAGATCTATCAATTTCTGTTTGGAATAAAAGAATTATCCGAAAATATCAAGTTTTCCTTGAGAGTCATTGATTGTAGACTTGTTGAGAAAGTACTTTCAATTTAGAACAATCTTTGGTCCGGTCGTATTAGCCATATAGTCGAATGGTTTCAGACGGTTGCTTCTCAACCATGAGGTTACTGGTTTTATTCCACAGCATGGCGTCATAGCCAAGTGTCTACTACCAGATCGAACTTAAGCTACAATGACCTGCATATTTATTCTTAAAACGTTTCCACACGTTCGAACATGAAAATGCGAATTGCTGTTGTGTTTCCTCTTAAGAAAACAACATTTTTTAGACCAGTGGTTCTCAAACTGGGGTCCACGGTCCCCTAGAGGACCGCGAAGCGATTTTAAGGGGACCGCAAAGGGACGTTGAAGTATTGTGAAAATGCGGTGGCTTCAGACATTTAAGTTCTAAAATTTCAAGACCTTCAATTTTTCACATAATATCATCCCTTTTTGCCATTGGCCTCCAAACCCCCACGCCACTCCTACACATTCATTTGCTAATCACACTTGTTGTACAACAAGTTTGATTGGCCAATAGAAAATATGCAGGTATAATGGTTGATTGTGCATATGCTGTCGATATTTTTTTCATTTCTCATTTGGTTTGTAATCAATTAATCAAATAATTCCCCATATTTTCATGTGCGTTTATTGTATCCCAATGGAACATTGCCTGTATTAAGTTGTGGTTTTCGGGTTTCTGGGTCCATGGGCAGTGCGGTTCATAGTCCGCAAATTACGGTACATTTTCTCCTATCTTGATTATCCTGCATTTTATAGAGGACCACAAATCGTCAAACAAGCTATAAGGGGACCGGCACGTAAAATTTTTTGGTAATTTAAGAACCACTGTTTTAGACGAATGTGTATTCCCAACACATTTGATGCATGAGCATAAGAAAACTCTGGAACACCCGCTGTTTCGACATCATTGTGTCTCGTCAACCCAAGTCATTCCAGACTAATGTTCGCCACAATGCAAAACTTCTTCTCTTGTGACGAAACGCAACAGCGATTAGCTTATTCACGTTCGAATCAGCGAGAACGGATAAACTGAGAATAAATATGTAAGTCTTCGTTTTGATTCTCGCTGTTCACCGTGCATATGATAATAGCCTTCGACTTTTTCTACTCAAAGTATTTTAATCCAATATTGATACGCTATCATTTATAGCTTTATTTGCTTCGAGATTCACTGTTCTTAGGAATAGTTATCTTTTATCCTCAATCTTTTACATGCTTCAGTCATTAGACTGCGGTCATGCTGGAGCACCACCTTGAGGAATTTTAGTCGAATAAATACACCCAGTACTTTTTAAGCCTGATACTTTTTGTATAGGTGTCTTTTGCCGAACTACTAAGTTACAGATACGTAAACACACCAACACCGGTTGTCGAGCAGTGGTGGGATACAACCACAAACACGCAGGCACCACATAAACACACACACACACACACAAACACACACACGCGCGCATATATATAGATAGATAGATAGATAGATAGATAGATAGATAGATAGATAGATAGATAGATAGATAGATAGATAGATAGATTAGAAGAGAGAGGGGGAGAGGGAGAGAGAGGGAGAGAGAGGGAGAGAGGAGGAGAAGGAGGAACGGCAGAGAGATGAAATAAATAAATAAATAAATAAATAAATAAATAAATAAGTGGAAGAATGAGTTCTTAGGTTTGTGGTCATCACGATCATCATCAACACTATCATCATTATCATTACCATCATCAGCAGCATCATCATTAGCATGACCATCATGATCATCATCATTAGCATTATCAACATCACCACTACGATCATCATCATCACCATTGTCATCACCATAACCATCATCATCATAATCATAATCATCGTTATCAACTTCATCGTGATTTTCATCATCACCACCACTACCACCACCACCACCACCGCCTCCACCACCACCGCACTGAAAATGGCCATATAATTTAAGCATAACGAAAAATGGGTTTACGAGGAAAAGAATTTAAATGTAAAAATCTAAAAAAAAAATTGATAACAGTAAGAATAATAACAACAGCAGCAGCAGCAATAGTGATTACAATAAACGCTTGAATATTTTTTTAAAGAATTCCGATGATATTAAAAGTTAAGGAAGAGATGGTTCAAAGATAATATTCTACAAATTAAATTAGAGATTATTATCTCTGGTTAATATTAATTCAACCAATACTAGATTTAAAGGATTAATTAAAACAGAATAACTAAATTAATTTTATTTCCTTTATTTTATTATTTTTATTGTTATTATTATTATTATTATCATCATCATCATCATCATCAGTATCATTATCATGTCCTTTATTGCTTAATGGAGAAAAATTATTGTAAACCGAAAATTCAAATTTACGACTAAAAACTTTTTGAAATAAAACGTTTAAGTGAAATAAAATAAAATTATTACTAGCCTTATGATCTCCGGTTAAGTTATGACATAAGCTGTATTTTTTTTATAATTATAATAAACAGAATAATAATAATAATGAGGATAATAACAATAATAATAATATTGATAATAATAATAATAATAATAATAATAATAATAATAATAATAATAATAATGGGCCCTCCCATCGATAATGACGTATGAGTGGTCAGCTTTTGCTGAACGACCAGCACACACAAATGATTTGTTTATAGTGATCACGTAGGCGTAGGAGGGGCTGTGTGGGAAGAAGCTTGCTTAACAATCACATGGTTCCGGGTTCAGCCTCACTGCGTGGCACCTTGGACAAGTGTCTTCTACTATAGTCTCAGGCCAACTAAAGCCTTGTGAGTGGATTTGGTAGATGGAAACTGAAAGTAGCGCGTCGTGTGTGTGTGTGTGTGCGCGCGCGCGCGCGCGCGTGTGTGTGTGTGTATGTGTTTGTCCCCTACCATCACTTGATAACCAAAGTTGATGCGTTTACGTCCCCGTAATATAGCGGTTCGGCAAAAAGAGATCGATAGGATAAGTACTAGGCTTACAAAGAATAAGTCCTGAGGTCGATTTGTTCGACTAAAGACGGGGTTCCAGCATGGCCGCATGTCAAATGACTGAAACAAATTGCCATCAAATCGATGTTGTCTGAACAGGTGCAACAGGTGTACCACGTGTCAGGTGTCGAAGGGATTGGTGAGTGACGTGAGATGATGTGTTTTGCTCAAAAACACAACGCACAGCTCGGTCTAGGAATTGAAACCACGACCTCGCGAATCATGAGTGCAACACCCTGACCACTAGGCCGTTGTGCCCTTAGAAGAAGAAGAAGAAGAAGAAGAAGAAGAAGAAGAAGAAGAAGAAGAAGAAGAAGAAGAAGAAGAAGAAGAAGAAGAACAACAACAACAACAACAACAACAACAACAACAACAACAACAACAACAACAACAACAACAACAGCAGCAGCAACAATAATAATAATAATAATAATAATAATAATGTGGAGGAAATGGAGCAGGGGCAGGAGCAGAACGAAGATTAAGATGACAGAATAAAGACGTTAAGATTAACAACAACAACAACAACATCATAATCCCGAGCTGTGAATCCATTATTTTATTGAATTAATAAATCAGATTAATATAAAGAAAACGAAATTTATTAGATTTGATAAGGATAATACTAGTTTAAAAAGTGGTGGCATCTTTAAGTTGTACGTTGTGAAATAGCAGTCGTGTTAGTTCACGCGTTTAATATATTACATATACAAGTAAATATACACACACATACTCACACATACACACATACATACATACATACATACATACATACATACATATATATATATATATAAGCGCAGGAGTGAATTTGTGGTAAGTAGCTTGCTTACCAACCACGTGGTTCCGGGTTCAGTCACACTGCGTGGCATCTTGGGCAAGTGTCTTCTTCTATAGCCTTGGGACGACCAAAATCTTGTGAGCGGATTTGGTAGACAGAAACTCAAAGAAGCCCGTCACATATATATATATATATATATATATATATATATATATATATATATATATATATATATATATATATATATATATATATATATATATGTATGTATGTATGTATGTATGTATGTGTGTGTGTGTATATGTTTGTGTGTCTGTGATTGTCCTTCCAACATCGCTTGACAACCGATGCTGGTGTGTTTACGTCCCCGTCACTTAGCGATTCGGAGAGACCGATAGAATAAGTACTAGGCTTACAAAGAATAAGTCCTGGGGTCGATTTGCTCGACTAAAGGCGGTGCTCCGGCATGGTCACAGTCAAATGACTGAAACAAATAAAAGAGTAAAAGTGTATGTATATATATATATATATATATATATATATATATATAATGATTACTCAAATGAGTTAAAGGTCCATTACAGCTGTTTCAAACGCGGTTTTGTTGATGAATGATTCGATTGTCTTGAAAAACAAGAAAGACGTTTTCTTCGGGTGTTTTTTAAATTTTAAATTTGGTTCGGGGAAAAAATACCACGAGATGTGGAATGAAGATTGACCCTCTTGTTTCGGCATCATTTCAGAGAGAGAAAGCATATCGAGGTTTAGCCTGAGTTAACAGACTAAGGTTTTAGAGGCCTATGCGTCATAAAACAATCAACAGACAATGTCACATTAAATTATTTCTTTAAATATGACTGGCTAGATGACCGGAAGTAAAAGAAAAGAGGAAGACAGAGAGAAAGGAATTCTTAGCTACTTCGATAAGTTTCAACCAGAATTGGCCCACGCCATATTTGGTTTTCCTCATTACATTTACATGGTGTGTGTGTGTATTAACTACATTGTGTACTGGCGGGCATTAAGTTGCAGGGCAAAGTGGGCGTAACTCAAACAGCACAACCTACCGTCTTTTCATCTATTCCACTGTACCGCTATCTTTATTCAACTTTATTCAACCAATAGAAATGGACGGCGGCAGAGAAAATATGAGGGAGAAAATTATGAAATTTATGCCAGTTGTTTCCCTTGCTGTGATACAAATTGCTCGCATACATATTCATACACATGTATATATCTAACTTAATATGTTCAGACATTCACACACGTGTGTTTGTATATATATATATATATATATATATATATATATACAGACAGACAGACAGATCGATAAATAGATAGATAGATAGTATAACGAAACAGGTAAATGGGAATATATATATATATAAATCCATGGTCGCATTCCCAGTAGAACTGGTCTTTTACACAGTATATATATCTACAGGATTTTGCCAACTTTACATCTAAAGGCACATGTCTATAACCATAAAAAGAGAACTAACTGGACTTGTTTCAATCCTGTATTAGGACGTCATCAGCAACTGAGTATCCTATGTAACTAACCTCAAAGACACTCTTTATAAATCCATCATTACTAAAATTTCAAGTCAATTAGATAGACCGATTTGTATATATCATGCATTCTTGAAAGATATTAACAGATTACTAGTCCAGTTGCTTTTTTCTTTCTTTTTTCCATTCACGAAGATGATATATGCAAAAAGCCATGATGACAACGTCAGTGTACATATACTATTTTGGCTAAAATCTATAGATATGTTCTGAACTACCGCATATCAAACGCATATGTGTGCTTGTATGTATATATTTATATATGTACATGTTCATACACATATATGACAAATAAAGAATGGACATATATATATATACATATATATATATATATATATATATATATATATATATATATATATATATATATTCAAATGTAGCTGAGTGTGAAAACGATAGTGTAAGAATGTATTCTATCTATGGAGTAAAACGTGCTTATATGACTATTTACACTAGTTTTAGAGTTACCTGAATGATCGCGGAACAACCAAATCCTGATTTATGAATGTGTGGATGCATGGATATATGCATGTATGTATGTAAGTGTAAAAAATATGTACACTCTTTCTCATACACGCACACGCACAGACACACACACATATTTATACATTTATATATTGCTGCGTAAGTAATCTAAATAATACCTTTGTGCGTGTGTGTGTGTGTGTGTGTGTGTGTGTGTGTGTGTGTGTGTGTGTGTGTGTGTGTGTGTGTAACTGATACTAATATATATGTCGTATCATATCCGAATATCCAGATAAGTACTGCATAGTATAAATCTTTACATAACGTATTATAATCATGTGATATGTTATAACGCATATATATATATGAGTATATTTATAAATGCTTAAATAGTATATGATCTATATACGTATATATACACACCTACATATTTAAGTACATTTATGCATATATAGCATATAATCTATATATATATAAGTACGTATATATATGAATATTATATATATATATATATATTTATATATATTTATAAGTACGTATATATATGAAAATTATACATATATATATATATATATATATATATATATATATATATATATATATATATATATATATATATATACACATAATACGTTCATATGTGTGTGTGTGTGTGTGTGTGTATTTGTGTGATTATGTGTATTTCTGTATATATTCCACACGCATACACAAACTCGGCGCTATATTAATCTGCATTATTACGCATACATACACACATGCTGAGGTAACATAAATACGAAAAGATATTTTAGTAAAGAAAAGAAAAGTATTAAAACGAAAAACCTCACCAAAAAAATAACAGTAATAAAAGCAAAATCTGATTTCTTATCATTATTTAAATAAATAAAAAAAGCCATCGTTACAGTCACCAAACAACTTAGCAGAGTTTTATTGCGACATAAACCTATCAGATTTAACCAGGACAAGTCGTAAATATTTCTAAAGTGAGGGGGAAAAACTCAGTTTATGACACACAGCTAAATTTTACGTCTTCTTCTCCCACTACTCCTCTCCTCCCCCTTTCCTCATGCTTCTCTTTCTCCTCACCCTGTCTCTCTTCTTTTCGAACAAGACGATAAAACATGGCGTTACGTTTTTTTCTGTTTTTCTTTTGTGTATGTGTGTGTGGTTAGCTATTTCACTAAAATATTCATAATTTACATAGAGTGCTACAAAGTCAGCTATTATTGTTACAGAAGGTTGGGAGATGACATGACAAGAATCCTGTCTTGAATATATAATTCCTGATAGCAACTTTTTAATATATTCTATTTTTTTATTTTTTTTATATTTGATTACGTGTGTATGTGTGTATTTATGCCTGTGTGTATCTGTGTATGAGAATGAGAGAGTTTGTGTGTGTGTTTTTTTCGGTGGCGTTTGTTCTTTTGGGAGGGTCTATTATCTGTGTGTGTGTATGTGTGTATTTCGTTAGGTCACACTCCACATTTCATCTTCATATTTGCATTTGACTAATGGCT
>NC_142949.1:5788363-5795863 GCF_046866305.1 Octopus bimaculoides
TTAGGCAGAATGGTATACATATAAGATTCCATAAGATTCCAATAAGGTACTCATAAGGTATTGGAATCTTATATGTATACCATTCTGCCTAAATAATGGATTTACAAATACAATATCCCTGCATATCTCACATCTATTTTCATTCCTCCACTCCACTCTCTATTTCGTATCTTATCTAAATTAACTATTGCTTAACCATCTTCTCACACCATCTCCGATGAAGGGATATAATAAATATCCTGGAAACAGCTGTAAGACCTTCTATTTATAAATGTTCTGAAATCTTCGCATCCTTGGTCTTTTATCTCATTACGAAAAGTAAATCTTTATATATATATATATATATATATATATACATGCATATATTTATGTATATATATATATATATGCATGTATGTATATGCGTATATAATTATGCATATAAATATGTATACATATATATATGTGTGTGTGTATATATATATATATATACGCATATATACATATGCATACATATAAACATATATATATATATGAATGTGCATATGTGTGTGTGTGTGTGTGTGTGTGTGTGTGTGTGTGTGTGTGTGTGTGTGTACACATATATGTGTGCATACACACGCACACGCACACGCACATGCACACACAGAGTTTAAAATGGCTAATCTGGCTTTAACCAATGACTGGAATTCAATTTCCATTCTTGAAGCGCATCTGAAAGATCAGAGACATAATTTGCATGTGTGTGGGAAGATGTAATTAATGCCTTAAAGAATCGTTACCTGTTAATTATGTTAATTATGGCTATAAATCCTACACTATGTAAAGAGTACTCTAAAGAGTATTTCATTTATTTGTACACATAAACTTGCATCTATGCGTGTATGTGTATAATTTTATGTAATAGTCATATATATTAGGTAAATAAATTGGTAAATACACAGATAGGCAGACAGACAGGCAGGCAGAAGGTCAAGGCAGACAAACACACAGCAGACAGACAAACAGACAAACAGACAAACTGACAGACAGACAGACAGACAGACAGACAGGCAGGCAGACAAACAGACAGGCATCAGACAGACAGACAAACAAATAGATAGATAGATAGATATACAGATAGATAGATAGATAGATAGATAGATAGATAGATAGATAGATAGATAGATAGATAGATAGATAGATAGATAGATAGACAAGCAGACAGGCAAACAAACGGATGGAGGGACGGACCGACAGACGGACGGACGGACAGACAGACAGACAGACAGACAGACAGACAGACAGACAGACAGACAGACAGACAGACGGATGGACAGACAGTCAGACAAACAAACTGACATAACACACAGGCAAGCAGACTGTCATAACATTTCTCTTCCGAAGGGGACAATTCACAGACGATGTAGAGAGGAATAGAAAAGAAGAAAGATGCCTTTGAGATGTGAGTCTTTCGTAGTTTAAGCAGAAGAAGCTTCAAAGACAGGGTAAGAAAATCTGCTGTAGAAGGTAAGCAGAAAGTCTAAAGAAAACTATTGTCGAGAGAATCAAACCCACAAAGCTATCGTATTTTTTGGACATACAGTGCGCCATGATTAATTGTCCAAAAGACAGTTCTGACATGAAGTGTGCAAGGGAGAAGAGCAGAAGACCGTCATAGAGAGGCTGTGTGGTAAGTAGCTTACCAACCACATGGTCCTGAGTTCAGTCCTACTGCGTGGCACCTTGGGCAAGTGTCTTCTACTATAGCTTCTGGCTGACCAAAGCCTTGTGAGTGGATTTGGTAGACGGAAACTGAAAGAAGACCGTCGTGTATGTATGTATATGTATATGTATGTGTGTGTATATGTTTGTGTGTCTGTTTGCGTCCCCCCCCCCCCAGCATCGCTTGACAACCGATGCTAGAGTGTTTACGTCCCCGTAGCTTAGCGGTTCGGTAAAGGAGGCCGATAGAATAAGTACTAGGCTTACAAAAGAATAAGCTCTGGGGGTCGATTTGCTCGACTAAATTCAGTGCTCCAGCATGGCCGCAATCAAATGGCTGAAACAAGTAAAAGAGTAAAAAAAGTATCAAATAATGGACTGAAAACAATAACCTGGCTGATTGCCTGCAGGAAGCACAACGCAGACGGAACTGGAAAGTCTTGTGAAGCCAACCACTGGACACAGGGCGTGGGGCACTTGGCTGATGATGATGGCTGGGGATTTGTCTCACCTGTCCATGACTTTCAGGTGTTTTAACATCCAGTGCTTTGAAGGAGTCGTCCTCAAAGCGCTAGCCCGCAGCGAACTGACGAACAAGCAAGACGCTGAGTGTGTGCGGTCGATAATATTATACAAATGGTATATGTCCAGTGAATATCTACATATTACGTCTATGTATTCAACGTCCACACACCGTATCTATCCAATCAAAATCTACACGCTGTAACCAATCAACATTGACAGCGTATCTATCAAGTTAACATCTACACGCTGCGTATATACAATCAACGTCTACATGATGAATCTGTCTAGTTGTCACAGTGCCATCTGCGCATGCGTGCTTATATTTGGTAGTATTTTAGTCGCATGATCGAATTTTGAGCCGGCACACCAACAGCGGTTGTCAAACGATGATGGGGAGACAAACTCACTCTCACACACACTCACACACACTCACACAAACACACACACATACACACATACACATACACATACACACATATATATATATATATATATATATATATATATATATATATATATATATATATATATATATATATATATGAAGGAATACAAAAAAGGAACAACAAAACATCCAGACAGTTAGATGATACAAAAAAGGAACAAGGAAAAAACAAGGACGGGTCATTCGCAGTTTTCTTTCCTCAGTCGAGTTCCAGATTATCTTTGCAATTTCGGCTGGTTATACTCCAGATTGCTCCAATCTAGCTAGCCACATGGCAAAACTAAGCTAAGAGCATTAGATTCCTTGGAAGAGATCAGTGAATGTATACGAAAACAAGGACGGGAAAAAACGGAGAAATGGTACACGAATGCAAATGCAAATGCAAATAACAGGACATTAACAACAGGTGTCTTTCGACTAAGGACGAATTAAATTAAGCTGGCGTGTGTGGAAATGAAGCCTTAACACACACACAACGTGTTTCTTCTCGTTTCCGTCTACCACATCCACTCACAAGGATTTGGTCGGCCCGACGCTGTAATAGAAGACACTTGCCCAAGGTGCCACACAATAGGACTGAACCCGGAACCATGTGGTTGGTAAGCCAACTTCTTACCACACAGCCACGCCTGCGCCTATATATACTGTACATATATGTGTGTGTATAGATAGATAGATAGATAGATAGATAGATAGATAGATATACATATAAATATATGTGTGTGTGTATATATATATGTATGTATATATACATACATATATGTGTGTGTGTGTGTGTGTGTATACATATGAGTGGCTGTGTAGTAAGTTGTTTACTTCCCAACCACATGGTTCCAGGTTTAGTCCCACTGCTTGGCACCTTGGGCAAGTGCCTTCTACTATAGCCTCGGGCCGACCAAAGCCTTGTGAGTAGATTTGGTAGACAGAAACTGAAAGAAGGCTGTCGTAGTATAACCAGCCGAAATTGCAAAGATAATCTGGAACTCGACTGAGGAAAGAAAACGCCGAATGACCCGTCCTTGTTTTCTTTGTATCGTCTATCTGGATGTTTTGCGTTCTTGTCCCATTTTGTATTATATATATATATATATATATATATATATATATATATATATATATATATATATATATATATATATAAGAAATGAGGGCAGGGAATCGTCAATTAATAATAGAATTAACAATTAACAATTTTGCCAAGTAGTTCAGTATGAAATAAACCTTTATCGGTAAGACCGTTTATCATCATAAATATAAGGGATTAGCAATTGAGTTGCTTCTCCAACATACTGAAAATTCAGAAACAGTAGTCAAAGAACTACTGATTCTAAACTACAAATTTTTCTCTAAAACGGATGGCGATATTTATGGCACACACAGAACAAAAAACCAGAGGGAAAAGCACAAACAAAACAAGCCTTTAGTTAATTGGGTACGAATCGTTTCATGGTTAAGCGAACGAAAACTTCACTATTTCAATCTTCAGCCCAAATATTCTGATAAATTTGAAAGTGTCTCTAAAAAAATTCACGGTAATCCTTGGCCATGCGACACCAAAAATCAACGATAAGAAAGGCACTTACGAATTCATCGGCTAGCGAGTTCAGGCACCCCACCCCAAAGAAATCCATTCAATGTGCGCCACAAATAGTCCCGTTTTCTGTTCTGTGTGTGCCATAAATATCGCCATCCGTTTTAGAGAAAAATTTGTAGTTTAGAATCAGTAGTTCTTTGACTGCTGTTTCTGAATTTTCAGTATGTTGGAGAAGCAACTCAATTGCTAATCCCTTATATTTATGATATATATATATATATATATATATATATATATATATATATATATATATATATATATATACATATATATATACATACATATACACACACACACAAACGTATATACATACATATGTATCTATATACGTAAGTGTTTACTCAGCATCTACACGCAATTTCTCTCCAGCCAACCTCTACACATTGTTTCCATCCGATTAACATCTTCGCTCTATCTCTCTCCAGACTTCGACAGACTAAACGTCTGCATTTAAGCTATATTTATCCAATCAACGTCTATAAAATAGTCATCCATTCCCATTATTTGACATATTTAATCATATAAACAGATATAGACAGAATCTCTCTCTCTCTCTCTCTTTTTCTCTCTCTCTTTCTCGCTATCTTTCTCTCTCTCCCTCCTTTTTCTTTTGTTTTTGGTGTTATATTTTAATTAAACGAGAACGGTCTAGAACATATTAATGAGATTCAATGAATCTCTCTGAGATCTTCCATTTTAAAAATACGTCTTTTATGGTAAAGGAATTTAATTACCTTATTGCGTTAGTTTTTCGCTGAACAAAGCAGCCAAGGTATAAATATTTTTGCAGCAGTTCTGATTCCATGAGGATTGAACCTGATATAAAGAATTAGTCTTGGAAATCCCTGAAGATCAAAGCAAAAAGACCTCCCACTTGAGGAATATATACATAAAGCGGGGTTGTTATTCATACGTGCGCTCGTACACACACACACACACACATACCATCGCACACACACACATACCATCGCACACACACACACACACACACACACACACATCCTCATCGCGCACACACATCATCGCTCGCATACACACACACACACCATGACTCCCACACACACACACATCATCGCACACCATCGCACACACACACACAGATACCATCGCCGACACACACACGCACGTACACATCATCGCTCGCATGCACACACGCGCGCACACATACATCATCGCACAAACACATCATCGCTTGCATACACACACACACACCATCCCCCCACCCACACACATCATCACACATACACACACATGCACATGCACATAAGCGCACACTCACACACGCACCATCACACACACACACAAACAAACACCTACGCACACACACACAAACACCACAACATACAGAGAAACACCTACACACCACGAACCATTACAAACGGTCATGTGAGTGATCGACAGCCGCACCACTTAGCATCCACTTACAGGCAGCATCTACGAGACAGTACGATCAGCTAGAAATAGCAGCCAAATCTTTCTGAAACCACATATATCCACTGTCTTAAAAATAAGAAAGATGACAAAGCAGGTACAGTATGTAGATGTTGGCTCTATAGACAATGCATTGGCAATGATTGGAGCGGTACTATGTATATACAGGGGCTGGAGAGATACGGTGTGTAGATGCTGGTCGTTGTTGATTTAGGCTTGCTAAGGAAATAGAATGAAACAAGCACTGCTAGGGTGAGCTCGATCCCTGCTGGAACAGGGATTGCCCTAGGTCTAAACAACAACAGAAGCGGCAGCAACATTTTTAGGAAGACTAGGCAGGTGTCCGAGTATACAGATCCCCTATCTCAATTCAAGGAAGCGAGGTGACTCGCTGTTTCGGCAACTACTCTCCCTTTCCAAGAGAACGACTACAGTTTTTGGTCCATAAAGAGTCGTTACAAATAGGGGGCCAGTATTGTGCCCCAGAGTTGGGGCCAGTACTGCCTCCGAGCCTTTAACAGTACTGCCAATTCCCTTCTCGGGATTGGCACTTCATATTATCGGCCCCGAGATGATGAAGAGCAAAGTTGGCCCCGGCGATATTTGAAGTCAGAAATCAGAGAATTGGGACAAACACCCAAATACCCCAAAGCTAATGACTCGGCCATTATTTCGCTGCCGTCAATTTCTATATAAGTCAGATTTATTATCATTTAAAAAGAAACCAGGTTACTGATTGGCCGCGTAGCCTAACGGATAAGGCGTCTGACTTCGAATCAGAAGATTGCGAGTTCGAATCTCGTCGTGGTCGCAAATATTTTTGTTAAGTATGTAGGAGAGGTGTTAAGAAGCATGGCTGTGTGGTTAAGAGGCTTGCATTGTAAGCATGTAGCTTTGAGGCTCAGTCCCACCGCAAAATAATTCTATTGTTTTAGCAAAGAAACTCCGTTTTCGCTTATCTATAGCTCATCTCATTGTTATATTTAGCTTATATACAATGCTCTTCAGACTTGCTGTCTCTCTTGCTCTTGGCTTCAAGATATTTTATATAAACAAGTAATATGTATATATAAAAATAGTGAGAATTTACAAATAAAGAAAAGACGAAGACGGGTGTGTAAACAACAAACAGATGTATTAGTTTAACGCTCGGGAAGTGAGAAAGTCTTTTACGTTTCGAGCCTACGCTCTTCAACAGAAAGGAACACAGAAATAAACAGGGAGAGAAAATACAAAACGGTCTAGGGGGTAAGAAAGAGACAGAGAGAGAGAATTAGATAGATAGATAGATAGATAGATAGATAGATAGACAGATACTTTTATCTATCGAAGGAATCAACCTCTGTACTTTTTTGAGGCCTGATATTTATACGACATATCTTATGCCGAACGTTTTGGGGACGTAAACAAACTAACACCGGTTGTCAAGCTCAACAAACACAAAGGTACACACATAGATATATATATATACACACACACACATACACACACACACATACACTCATATATATATATATATATATATATATATATATATATATATATATATATATATATATATATATATATGCATGCATGACGGACTTCTTTCAGTTTCCCTCTACAAATCCACTCACAAGGCTCTCGTCTGCCTAGGTCTGTAGTTAAAGACACTTGCCCTAGGTGTCACGAAGTGAGACCGAGTCCGAACCATATGGCTGAGAAGCAAACTTCTTACCACGGACCCAAGCCTACGCCCGACCCCCCCACCACCACCACCACATACACATACACACATGCATATATATATATATGTGTGTATGTATGTATGCATGTATATATA
>NC_142949.1:5800863-5813363 GCF_046866305.1 Octopus bimaculoides
ACATATATATATAACTACATATAAATGTGTATGTATATATACATATATATATATATATATATATATATATATATATATATATATATATATATATATATATAAGTACATATAAATATATATAGATATATGCATACACAGGCAATCACACGTACACACATACAATACCATACATCTCTCTGTCCGTGTGTACGTTTATCACTCTTTCATCACATCTATTGTTCTATAGCCTCATTACTAACAACTGTTTCCCATTTGAAGAATTCTGATTTTGGTACAACAATTCTATTATTCCTCACTCCAAAGTTCGCATTCGGCACTAAGAATACCATCATAATTTTATAAATTTAGGGAATACACACACACACACATACATACACTAACATACATTATTTACAGATATATATATATATATATATATATATATATATATATATATATATAAAGTCAGGGTACAAGGTTTACCTGTTTCCTTCAAGAATATATTTGCTATATTCTCCGTGCGTGTTTAAATATAGTGAAAGATGCGTGGTTTTTGAAGGATTTTAACTCCTTTATCAAGCAAACAGGTATATATTGTACCTTGACTTTTTATTATATATTTTCCTTATTTGAATGCCCACTTTATCATTATTTTTATAGATAACTTATATGAATTATATATATATATATATGTGTGTGATATATATATATATATATATATATATATATATATATATATATATATATATATATATATATATATGTATGTATGTATGTATGTATACATATGTATGTATATGTGCGTGTGTGTGTGTATTATGTATTTCGTGTCAGGCTAAGAAGAGGTGCAGGGTACCAGAATTTTTGACTCGAGTCAAATACAACAAACTACTCCGAATTGTTGTGAGAGCATCCGCATGAATGGAGTCAAAGCTGGCTAGTTTGTGCCGGCACTATTTCGCCCATCTTTACGTTTTGAGTTCAAATTCCTCGGATGTTGTCCTTTCACCCTTTCGGGATCGATAAAACAAGTACCAGTGGGGTCGATGTAACCGACTTTCCCCTCTCCTGAAATTGCTGGCCTTGTGCCAGAATTTGAAACGATTATTATTATTATTATTATTATTATTATTATTATTATTATTATTATTATTATTATTATTATTATTGCTGTTGTTGTTGTTATGGTTGTTGTCATTGTTGATTTTGTTAACATTATTAATGCATGGAACATAGCTATACTGACCAATCAGCTGCTGTATCTTCGTTCTGTGATCAATACGGGGTTTGGTCTTGCAGATGATGATGGTTTCTTTTATCCACAGGTTCCCAATGATTCGTTCTAAAAAATTAAAGACTGAGTATTATAGTTGTTGCTGTTGTTATTGTTGTTATTATTATTACTATCATTATTATTATTATCATCATCATCATCATCATCATCATTATCCTCATCATCTTCATTTTCACCATCACCGTTATGTTTCGTATTACTGTTGGTTTTGATAGAGAAACCAAACTATGAATGTTTGTTAAACTTTGCATAATTTCTCACTTTTCTCTTTGTCCTTTCTGTATTTTTCAGCCTTCTTATATGCAACAAGGTGAAGACAGCGAAATACGAGATGCCATGCTGGTGCTTATATTAATAGCTTTTGTGTTACTAGTTGTGCTCTTTGTGATAATAACACTATTCTACATCAGCAGACAAAAGTAAGTTATACTACAGTGTTATTGTACGGTATTATATAATATAGTATATCATTGTATGATACAGTATTGTATAATGTTGTATAGTCCAATAGTCGTACCACAATATTATTGTATATTATTGTATAATATTGTACAATATTGCATTGAGTGGTATTGTATGGGTTTGTGTAATGTTGTATAGCATTGTTTAGCTTTGATATAATATTATATAGCATTATGTAACATTGTACACAAGGCAGCGAGCTGGCAGAGTCGTTAGTTGAAATTCTGAGTTCAAATTCCGCCGAGGTCGATTTTTGTCTTTCGTCCTTTCAGGGTCGATGAATTAAGTACCAGTTGAGTACTGGGGGTCGTTGTAATCGATTATTCCCCTCCCCTCCCCCAATTTCAGGCTTTGTGCTTGTAGTAGAAAAGATTATGCGACATTGTACAAAAGACGGCGAGCCGGCAGAATCGTTAGCACACCTGGAAAATATTTCGTTGTATTGTTATCATGCAACAGTAATGTTTCAGAATATTGTATAGCATTTTATAATCCTGTAGTCATCCCACAGTATCATCGTGTAATATCGTATGATATTGTGTAGCATTGTAAAGTATTGTATAGTCTTGTGATTATGACATAGTATTATTTATAGTATCGCATAGTGTCATAATACAGTAGTATAGCATAGGATTACATAGTATTACGTAGTTTATTAAAGTCCTTTATTCACACCACTACCATCACACATCTGCATCACCATTACCTGCCTCGATCTCTCACCATCAGAAAGATATTAACCATTAGTTGGTTCGCTGATAACATGTGACTAATGACATAAGTGTTCACGCTTTACAATTTTTTTTAAACGTATGTAAACTAAAATAACAAATTGAAAATACAAGGAAAAATATTCAGCCAAAGTTTTAGAAATATTTTATTCATCTATCTATCTATCTATCTATTTATTTATTTATTTATTCATTCATTCATTCGTTCGTTTATTTCAGATACAAACGAAAATTAAAAGCTGCAAGAAATGAAAACTTCATATGTAAGTATAAGTTATATATTAATTGATGATAATTTAACCAGCCATCAAACTCTTTCTTATATGTATACGTATGTAGGTATATATATATATATATATATATATATATATATATATATATATATATATATAGTTAGATTAAAATTCTACCAAGAAGGACGACAAGGGAACACACAGGAAAATCGCAGACAAGACGTAGACATGCTTTCTGTCATCAGTTATCGTCCAAATAACCGTAACAATTTTGCACCTTATATATATATACATATATATATATATATATATATATATATATATATATATATATATATATATATATATATATATATATATATATATATATATATATATATATATATATATATGCATTAGTAGTGTGACGTTAGTGAGATGTGGCAGAAGAAATAGTGCTTGTACTGCGAATGGAAAAGCAGTGCTTTGACAAATGTAACTGACAGACTTGTCTTACATACGACCCTTTACTTCAGGAGTTCATGTACAGCCGAAGTTGACATTGCTCCGAGGTCAATGGTATAAAGTACCAGTCGTATACTGAGCGCATTTTAATGGACTATGCTCATCCTCACTCTAGCCTATGAGACCATGTGCCTCTGTTCAATATCAACACCGTGACAGCTGTGAAATACTCGAGGTTGCTGATCGGAAAGACTTAATCATAAACTTGGCTCTTTAAAAGAAAAAAATATGAAGGACACCTTCACCTAAAGTAATTCAAGAGACAGCATATGTAAGATCAATCAAGATGACCATGACTGGGATGAGTTTAATCTTAAATCTGCTGAATTAAGACTGGCCTAAGAGTAAACAACAACGAAGACGAAATTACTTAATCGTAACGTTAATGAGAAATTAAATGTCTTTTTTCATATTTCATTTATATTTTGTTTGTATTTCAATTTTTTATGTTTTTGATTGATATATTTAAATTTTAATTTCGTATACATACATACATACATACATACATACATATATATATATATATATATATATATATATATATATATATATATATATATATGAAATGTATAATATATAAATAATATATATCTGTATGGTTTTTATGTTTTAATGTGTATATGTCTATAGCTTTTATGTTGTTACTAATGTTTTTGTTGTTGTTGTTGTTGTTGTCGTTTTTGTTGTTTTTGTTGTTTTTCCATCAAAGGCAACTTGAACAGAATGCACTGTCTTTCAAAAGTCATAGGTTTACAGTATAGATAATACATATATACATATATATATACACGCGGGCATTATATACATTCACACACACACACACACACACACACACACACATATATATATATATATATGTATGTATGTATATATATATATATATATATATATATATATATATATATATATATATATATATATATATATATATATATATATATATATATATATATATATACATACATATATATATATATACAGTCATACATATGTTTACACACATGTATAATATATAATTTATAATGCATTTAAAAATATTTAATGCTAAAACTTAAAATTTAACAATTCAGAAGAACGTGTTGCTGCTTTATCACAAAATGCAGCTTAGTTTCACTTCTTAACAAGCTCCATTGTTAAAATCTCTGAAGAGATTTGTTAAGATCCGAAACAGAACTTTAATTTGTAAGGAAATTATGAATAACACAACACACACACGCGCGCACACACATACATACGCACACACACATACATACACACATACAAACAAACAAACAAACACGCACACACACATACATACATATACATATATACTGTAGTAGTGCCTGTCAAAAATGACGGAGTTTATTTCTGTTTCTATTCAGTAATTCTTCCTTTTCTGCTTCAAGTCTTGCTTCATTTTCTTCTTGTCTTTCATTTTGTCTTCTGTCAGTGATTCTTATTCTTTTAACCGCGATCCCTTCTTCTGTTTCCCCTTGGTTTTTCTTGTAGATTTGCACCAAATTCTTCGCATCAGCCATTGACTTACTTTTGCCATAATTTTTGCCCAGTAACTCAATGTCGAACAGTTTCTCTATAGCTGCCTGTTTGACTTGCAATTACCTTTGTATGTTTAAACAATTTTCTCATTACTTCCTTACTTTTTCACTCTCACTCTTTTACTCTTCCTTACCATTTTTATAATAATTATTATTATTGACTCATTCGCATACACCGTTATTTTTCCTCTTCTGCTATATATATATATATATATATATATATATATATATATATATATATATATATATATATATATATATATATATATATATATATATATATATATATATATATATATATATATATATATATATATATATATATATACATATATATATATATATATATACATATATACATACATAGCTGTAATTATTGGGGCACTCGGATATGTAACACACTGCCTAAATACCAATCTTGAGAAATTAGGTTTCTCAAAACCGGAAAGGAGAAAGTTAATTTGAAGACTACAGGTTCAAGCCATCACTGGAACTATAAAAACCTGTTAAACTTTCCAGAAGTTTATCATTTAAGAATATATAAGCATGTTTAGGTATGCAAATATATGCATGAGAATACATACATTAAACAAAACATACAAATCTTCACGTATACATCCATACATACAAAAATACCCTGTTGGTGTTGAAATTCCAATGAAGGAGCCTTGGATCTGGGTTAGAAACCGGTTCTTTCTCTATTGGCAAGAAATCTTGGAATAAAACTGAATAATGACTTAATACATACGTACATACATACATACATACATACATACATACATACATACATACATACATACATACATACACAGGGAGAAGGGGAGTTCTACGTCAGTTTTTCTCCCAATGAAAACCTTCCCCAATCTACTTTCTATTTCTTAAGTTCTCCCTACGCTTCGACATTAGGCGTATTTCTCTTTCCCTATCTCTCTCATTCTGTCATCTTCTCTTTCTCTCATATACTTACTCTGTATCTCTTTTTACAGTATCCCATAACCCCTCAATTCCTCGTCTCTGTCATAGAGCTCTTCTTTCTTTCCCCTTTTCCTCTCTAACTCGCGTTATCTCTTACTTTCTCACTTTTTGTTCAGTTCTTCCCGATATTTCAATGTCTGCTCGCTAGATTGCCTGTCTCCTATGCGTTCTTGATGCTGTCTGTTGGCTATATCTTCTCTTGGCTTTGTTTCATTTTAATTTATTATCCAATCCATCTCACTTTATAATACTTTCTCTATCTTCCATCTCTTTCGTCACTACTTTCCACATCTAGATTCTTATAGAGTGACACATATATAAACATGCTTATATATATATAAACTGTATACATATACACACATACACAGATACGCACTAACACAGAGATATACACGAACACACACACACATATTTGAATAACATACATACATAATACGATATATATATATTACAATTCATATAACATATATATTATGATATATATAATAACATCTGCATTATATAATATATTATAATATATATAATATATATATTAGTATATATATATATATATATATATATATATATATATATATATATACAGGGTGTCCACAAAGCCTGGGTACACGAGGATTAACACATACTTTAAGAAATTATTATTTCTTATATTTAATTATGATTTTATTTACTCCATGTAGCCAGACTTTGTAGACACCCTGTATATATATTCATATATATATATATATATATATATATAATGCTATATATACATATATATATATTCTTCGCAGACCCTCCGCGACTACTGAGGTTGATACTCTAAATGTTTTGTTTAAACTGATGCAAGTTAACGTCTTCGGGAAAATGAAAAAGGAGAAGGTTCCAAATGGGATAATACTCTGGAGATAAAGAAATGAGCATAATGGATATCATTAGGAAAGAGTATATCCGATGCGCCGAATGTGTAGTTGGGAAGCACCTGAATTGTGGGGGTACGGGGTCAGTCAGTGCAGAGGGACAGAAGTCATTATCATAGCGACAGAAAAGATATAGGGGGCAGCACGCCTGGAGAGTAGGGGATGGTGGGGTGTCCGTTAGTGATGGGATCCAGAGAAAGGTCAACCGATTGATCCTTCAATGTAGGTATCAGAAGTATCCTCCCAGATCTGAGAGCAGTTTTCTGTCGTACTTGTAAATTACCAACAGCTGTTAAAAGTTGAAATACTTTCCGACCCTAAATAGAAGGCCTTCATGTTCGTGATGTGGCCGTTTCTATCCGTTTCACCTGGAGAAACGATCGGTAATAGAGATGTTTTGTTAATTATGTGAGTCCCTTCGTTAATCACGCCATTCAAGTAGAAAATTTGGCCAGTTCCTATTTGTGTGAGATTTTCTGCAAATTTTAGCAATGGAGTTGGCAAGATTGTCAATACAGTTGCATTCAACTTTTGCAGTGTTTTTGTTAAAATCTTATATTTACGGTTGTTAAGGAAATATCTGTGTCTTAATTTTAGAACGGTTCTGCCTATGCTGGATATTACATATATACTAAAAGGTGGGTTGAACCATGATATATCTCTTTTCGTACTTTGCTACTTTTTGTGTTATACGCGATTGCATTAGACACGATTCACTGAACTCACAAGCCGACTTTTGGCGGAGATCAGTGGAGAACATGAGACGAAGGAAAACAGTGAGTAGTAAAGGCACACACATACACGCGCATGTGCACATACATACATATACATACACACAGGTACATGATCACTTACCCATACCCACTCAGATAGGTCTAGAAAGAGGAAAGAAAAGTTCCCTGTCATATGCATACACACATAGGTAAGCAGGTACATATACAAAGACACATAAAGTACGACCTGCTTTCAGCCAGCTGTCGATAGAAGGGCTGGCGAAAGAAAAGGTTGAAGGGAGCCGGACGTATAGATACACAATAGAAACACCGAAGTCAATCACTTCGACTGAGACGGAAAAGAGAAAGATAAGGGAGAAAGAAAGATAAATGAAAGGAAGGAAAAGTCCGAGTAGAAGAGAGAGGTGAAGGGTGTTATAAATTCCTGTTCGTCCCTCTGACATACATATGCATTCATGTGTATCCGCGCGCACCCACACACACATATACATACATGGGGGAAATCGTTATTGATTCATAGTAGGAAGCAACTTTTTCAGATGCGATATATCTTACGGCGAATTTATTGGTCCCTGGTACCAGGGTGCTATACTACAGCCGGTATGTCCTACTCACAGGCAGCAGGAAATGTCCGTCCACTAAATTCTACATCCATCATTGTGTAATGAATTCTCTGTTATGTATCTTATCTCTGACTTTGGAAAATGATGACGATTTCGGTAATTTTTATATTTTTTGGTGATTCTTAGAATTAATATGCCTTGCTCTTTCTAAGGCGGCGAGCGGGCAGAATCGTTAGCAGGCCGGACAAAATGCTTAGCAGCATTTCGTCCGTCTGGACGTTCAAAAGTCAAATACTGCCGAAGTCGACTTTGCCTTTCATCTTTTCGGGGTCGATAAAATAAGTACCAGTTGAGTATTAACGATGTAATCGATTTGCCCCCTCCCCTGAAATTGCTGGCTTTGTGCCAAAATTTGAAATCAATATGTCTTGCTCGTCCTTTCTCTCCATATTTGCTGGTAAGTTAAAGCGTGAGCGTCTGACGACTTGCCTGTTATTGTGTGTGTCTATGATTGTGTTTCCTTGAATATAAGTGCCTACATGTGTGTGTATGTGTGTGTCTGAATGTGTGTGCTATGCATAATCGTGAGATAATGTCCACCTCTATCCTCTTCTCTCTTTTTCCCTGGACTCTTCTTTTTCTCTTCCCTTTTTTATTTCTTCTGGTTTATTTTTCTTTCTTCATTGGAACCCAGATCCTTGTGATAACTAAGCGAACTACATCAACCACTAGGCTACACCACATTTACACACACACACACACACACACACACACACACACACACACACATACACACGTATATACATACACATAAACGCACCTACCATGAATATGCGTGTATAATAAGCAAAGCACAAAACAATTATAACATGATAAGGTTTTCACTTACCCTGTTATTCCATTCCTTCCCTATTGTCATCAGTTCCCTTGCTGTCATCACCAACTGTGTTGTAGCCTTCATCTCTAACCATATCATTTGATGTTTTCCCTGAGTTTCATTACTGAACCTTCCATCACGCCTCCTAGTGAGCATTATACGACCTTTCTCATCCATTGTTTTTCACCATTTATCCTGTTGTGGCATTCATCATTGACCATATTTTCGCTTTTAACACTAACCCAAACCCTACCTTTTGTAACTGACCCTTTTGTAACCATTGTTTCAAAACCCGATTCTATACATGTCAATGATCTTGTAGTAACCATTGTTGTTGGCTTACTGTGACCTTCGTCAAGGACCCTGTCATCTCCATTTTTTTGTTCCCCTATTTTGTTTGATCTGGCGTTCCCCTGGTTTTCGTGTAAAACTTTTTTTGTTGTAAGTGTAGTTGTAACATGACTTTGGATTTTGTTGTGACCCTCAATTTTGGTAGTATTTAACCCCCACCACTTTGATATTTCCCTTCACTTTAATTCAGGTTCCATTCCTGCTTCATTCCTCCCTCAAATGAGCCATCTTCAAATTCTGCTCAGATTCTACTCAATACCATCTTAAGATCCCTCCTTGACAGTGATATATACGTGTATATATATATATATATATATATATATATATATATATATATATATATATATATATATATATATATATATACATTCTGTAATTTACTCTATCTTGACCCAAGCATGCGCCTCTTTCAATCTATATCCAAAACCACTTCAAAGACACTTGCATTAAAAATGCTGTCACTTTGTTCAATCACTCTTCCTAGTCAATGTAATCAATATTAACACTTCCCAAATTTGCATTTATTCAACTTTTCCTCACTCTTCAACGCAGCCCCTAAATCAACGGTGTGCCATTTCTAAAACCCTGACCAAAACTATCGCTATATCACTTCCTTTTCCTGCCCTACTTCAAACCTATTCCACTTTCAAAACCTTGGCCAAACTTATCGGTTTACCACTTCACTTCCATACTCTGCCCTTCTTCAGATTTATACTAATTTACCCAGAAACCTTGCTTTGTTCTAACACTAAACTGCTTCAAAATTATCAATTTTATCTCTTCACTGCCCTAAATCAATGTTGAACCACTTTCAAAACCTTGGCCAAACTTATAGGTTTAACATTTCACTTCCATACACAGCCCTTCTTCAGAGGTGTACAATTTACTTAGAAACCCTACTTTGTTCTCATCCTAACTTGCAGCAAAAATTTCACTGTTCTCTCCTCGACCTCAATATTTCACATCAAACCAAATATTTTTCAAAATAAAGCCTCCTCCCCATTTTCTGCGTAGTTTTTTTCCCTACAACATGCTACACAATCATTCCCCCCTGCTTTTCTGGAACCTTCTCTACGAACTGTGGGAAATGTTTACTTCAATATATCTCTATATCGGTTCTCCACTTGTCAGGGTGTTGGGACGACGACAATACTAGGCTGGTGGGGCATCTACCGCTCCCTGTTGTCGCAGGTTTATTTCCCCTTGCTGCTGTTGAACCTTCTATTATGACACCAACTGGTAGAGAGTCACCAATATTAGGTAAGATAAACACCCAGATCTGAAGCATCTTGCTCTCAGAAGTTCATCAAATCAGGCAAAAGGCATCATTTTTCACAGACAATGCGAAGACGGCACCAAGGAACAGTGGCGATAGCAGAGGAGGCGTTCTCTTGTGGTCTTGAGTGTGTCATTGAGTGGATGTCGATTTTTTTTAAAGATAGGTTTTAATATTCTCAAAAGAGTAGAGGTGTGGGCAGTGGAGTAATGAAGAATGTTAGGTCGTATACAAGAATATGGAAGCATTTATAGGAAAAGTAGGGCCTTGTATGATTACTCACCACTACAGGGACCCGTCCTTGTGGTGGTCTGGCTACTTGTGCGCATCAGTGACCCTGGGAGCTATATCAGTGGAGTGCAAGCACCTGTTAGGGCCGCTCATGGTAGACAGATCAAAGGATAGAAGCCAGACTACCATGGAACCTAGAGGTAAAAAAATGAGTTTACATAGGGCCAAGACCCTTTCCTAGAGAGACAATACAAAACCAAGACCTGGGAGAAGAAGGCCTTCCCTCCGCGGTGAAGCCCTCTTTGGGTGCGCCTATATACTGCGGTAGTGGACCTGAGATCCCAGAGTCAAGAAAAACGAAGAAAAGTCGTTAATGGCCTATGCACCATACAGAGTGAAGTGCTTAGCTAAATATGAGATCACTTGGCCTGCCAAAAGTAGCAGCCACATCTCTTTCTTGTTATACCTCCAACGTCTTATACCTGCGATTATTTGGGGATGGCTTAGTTGATAGTATAGACACGGCAGGGGTTGGTAGCACTTTGAAAGACTATGGTGATAGTAATAGGATGACAGAGATGCTATGTTTTGATACCAATGGTGATAGTATTAGTAAGCTGTAGTTATTAGTGTTAAAAAGCTTCAGGCGATAATTTTTGAAAGATTTAGGTGATAATGCTCGAAAGACTAATGTGATAATGTTTGGAAGGTGAGAGCGATATTATCGGTAATATATATTATTTGTAACACAGCATTATCAACTCTGACATCGGTATTAGAGATCTGCATATTTCTTTATCGGTTTCATGGGTCTGCTTCATCTCTTCTCTCTCTCTCTCCTCTCCCTCTCTCTCTCTCTCTCTCTCTCTCTCTCTCTCTCTCTCTATCTCTCTCTTCTTGATTGTCTTTAACAAGCTATTTTCTCACACTCACACTCTTTTTCTTCCTCTTTCTCTCTCTCACACACTCTCTCCTTTTCTCTTACTCACACACCTTCTCACTCTCTCTCTCTCTCTCTCTCTCTCTCTCTCTCTCTGTCTTGATTGTCCTCACCTAGTTACTTTCTCTCTCCCACACACAACCGCTCTTTATCTCCCTCTCTCTCTCTCTCTCTTTCTCGGTTCCTTAGTTATTTTCTCTCTCATAAACACACCCTCCCTCTCACACACACATCCTCTCTTTCTCCTTCCTCTCTCTCTCTCCGCTCCTCTCTCTCTCTCCGCTCTCTCTCTCTCTCTCTCTCTCCGCTCTCTCTCTCTCTCTCTCTCTCTCTCTCTCTCTCTCTCTCTCTCTCTCTCTCTCTCTTCCCTCTCTCTTTCACTCTATCCCTATCTCTCTGCCCTCTCCCCTTAATCATCTCTAATATTATTTCTTCTACCGTACAAGAACTAACACAATCCTCATTCTCGCGCCAGCCGCATTTTGTGCTTCAGTTTCACATTTTCAAAAGACCTGGTACCAAAAATTTCGGTAGTTCTCGTTGTACCAAAGTCCTGCTATCAGATATTGGACTACCAGGGATGTTTGTAGTTCTTTTGGTACATGAATCGTTACACCAAAAATTTTAGTAGTTCTTTTAATACCAAAGTCTTGGTACCAGCGATTTCAGTAGTACCTTTGGTGCCATATTGGTGACACCAGAGAATTTTGTAGTTCTTTTGTTAGCAGAATCGTGGTACCAGTGATTTTATTAGTTCTTTTGGTACTAGAATCGCACGGTGTCAAAGATTATAGTAGTTCTTTCAGGACCAGATTCGTGGTACCAGATAGTTTTGTTTTTTCGTTTGGTACCAAAGACGTGCTACCACAGATTTTTGTTGCTCTTATGGTACATGAGTTGTTGTACAAGAAATTTTAGG
>NC_142949.1:5818363-5820863 GCF_046866305.1 Octopus bimaculoides
CTATTATCTCCATCACCATCATCCTCATCATCATCATCATCCTCCTCCTCATCATTATCATCATCATCATCATCGTCGTCGTCGTCGTCGTCGTCAGCATCTCCAATTATTTTTATATTGCAAAGTGACGGGGATGCGTTAAATTCCACAGAACGAGAACAGGTCACCGGAAAGGATGAAAGATAGCACATAAGTCAGTAGTAGTAGTAGTAGTAGTAGTAGTAGTAGTAGTAGCAGCAGCAGCAGCGGCGGCTGTTGGTGATGTAGCATATCAGCAGCAGCAGCGCCAAGAGCAGCCTTGAACAGTTTAAGGCTTTTCACAAAAAGAAACCAATAATAATAATAATAATAATAATAATAATAATAATAATAACGGTGGTTGTTGTTGTTGTTGCTGTTGTTCTAAGGTTTGAATGGAGCAGGGGATTATAATAAATATAATCGACAGATGAAAGCTTAATGAGGCAAGTCATTATTAACTAATATCCAAGGCATATTTGAAGTATAAGGATTCAGTGTTATAAATTCAACCCGTGCCGCCGCCACCGCCGCCGCCACCGCCGCCGCCACCGCCGCCGCCACCGCCGCCGCCACCGCCGCCGCCACCGCCGCCGCCACCGCCGCCGCCACCGCCGCCGCCACCGCCGCCGCCACCGCCGCCGCCACCGCCGCCGCCATCATCATCATCATCATCATCAGCACCATTGCTGCCACTGTCGCCGCCGCCGCCACAGCTATCGGCAACACCATCGCCGTCACCACCATCACCACCGCCATCACCATCACCACCGCCACCGTCACCACCACCAACGCCACCACCGCCGCCGCCACCATCGCTGCCACTACCATCAACATCGCCACCACCATCACCACTGCCACAACCACCCCCTCCATCATCACCACCGCCGCCGCCACCACCATCGCTGTCACTACCATCAACGCCGCCGCCACCTTCACAACCGCCAAAGCCTCCATCACCACCTCGGCAGTCTCCGCCACCACTCATCACAACGATCAACACAACCGTAACGACTCTCGCCACCACTATAACCAACTCCACCCGCACCGCAACTACTACCGCCACCGCCACCACCATCACCACCACAACCACCACCACCCAAAAAAGGGACCGTAGTTGTGATGCAGGGGACAAAGACTACTTTTCTTTGACCGTGACTCTATGAGATATGCAACCACCCGAGTTTCATGCCCGATGACCCACACACACACACTCACTCACCTGATTGCCACTACCATCACTCAAGCCACCACTGCCACCCGTATCCACCACCACCAATATCCACCGCCACCACTATCCACCACTATTACCACCACCGCTGCCGCCGCCGCTGCCGTCGCTACTACCACCACATCTACCATTACCACTGTCACCACTACCACCAACACCACCACTACCTTAATTGCTACCCCCCACCCGCTTTGATGTAAGTAAACAGCACGGAAGTTTCCTTCAATGGCATCACTCCATTACCAATAGTTAGACAAGGGAATGAGAAACTCGGATTAACTGCTTTAATCTGCACCGGTTTAACCATCGTGCCTTCTAAACCATCGACGCCGTCACAACCACCACTACGCTCCGCATCCTCTCCTCCGTGGACTTTCTCTCATCTTTTATAACGCCGTCCTCATCGAGCTCGCAATCTCCAACCCACCCACCCATTCGCCCACCCTCACTCCAAGGGGGTTTAGCGAAGCTGAGGGGAGGAATAACTGGGCAAACGTTTCGCAGATTCACTTTACTAAATTATATGTAATTAGGGATACGTACATACCCCAACCCCAACCCGTCTCAAATACATATATGATACATATATATATATACATACCTATATATATATATATATATATAAATTGTAAATGCAAAAATAAAAACAAAATCACAAAGGATTCTGCGGTATACGTGTTTCAAGCTTTATATATATATATATATATATATACACGTATATATAGACATATATATACATATATATATACACATATATACACATATATATATACATATATTTACATATATATATATATATATATATATATACACACACATATGCATGTATAAGTTAATATATATATATATTAATTTATAATATATTGATATATATATATATATATATATACATATATATATACATATTTATATATACGTATATATGTAGATACATATACGCATATATATACGTATATAGGAAGATATAGATATATACATATACATATATGTATATATATGTGTGTGTGTGTATAAGTATATATACGTATATGTATATGTATATACATATGTATGTATACGTGTGTGTGTGTTATATATATATATATATATATATATATATATATATATATATATATATATATATATAGTAGAAAGAAAGATACAGAGACAAAGGGAGAGAGGAAGAGGGAGAGAGGGGGGAAGGAAGAGAGGGAGGGAGAATGTTCTACAAATCTTTACAAGATAAATGAACAAAGACATACAGCGCGGATT
>NC_142949.1:5830863-5833363 GCF_046866305.1 Octopus bimaculoides
GCCAGAAATTTCATTGGTTTGGTCTTGTTGTGTCATTGTCCTTCCTGTAGTCTTCTCTAAATTGAATTACCTCCCTTTAAAAATGACACTTTCCATAAATCAAAACCTTACCCGTTGTTTTAACATTTTCGCTTTTTCTTTCTCTCTTTTTCCTGTGTTTATTTCTTTACGAAATCTCTATATTTGTGCGGGATTACGACCACACACACACAGATGCACACATGTATATATATATATATATATATATATATATATATATATATATATATATATATATATATATATATATATATGCACATACATGTGTGTAGATGTATGTGTGTATACACGTATTAATAATATAATATAGATATATAGATATATATGTATGTATGTATATATATATATATATATACATATTATATATATATGTATATATATAAATATATATTATATATAGTACAATATAAATGCATATGTGCGTGTACGTCTATATATACACATACATATGTATGTACGTGTGTGTGTATATGTATGCGTGTATAAATGTATTAATAACATAATATAGATATATAGATATGTATATATATATATATATATGTATGTGTGTGTGTGTGTGTGTGTGTGTATGTATATAAATATATATTATATATAGTACAATATAAATGCACATATATATATATATATATATACATATACATATGTGTGTGTGTGTATGTGTGTGTGTGTGTGTGTGTGTGTGTGTGTGTGTGTGTGTGTGTGTGTATTGTTCTGTACAGGGGGAAAGTTAGCCTACCCCCTTAGCCAGCAGGGTGTCATCATTCGAAAGCTACAACAATGCAAGGAAGCGCATTGTGACCAGCAGTATACAGCAATATTCAATAAATTGATCCATACAGCGACACGTGTATGTGTGTGCGCGTGCGTGTGTGTCTTCCTGTGTGGATGTGTGTGTGCGTGCGTGTGTGTGTGTGCGTGCGTGTGTGTATGTGTATGCATATGTGTCTCTCTGTGTGTATGTGTGTGTGCGTGCGTATGTGTGTGTGTGCGTGTGTGCATGTGTATCTGTCTGTGTATGTGTGTGTGCGTGTGTGTGTGTGCGTGTGTGTGTGTGTGTGTGCGTGTGTGTGTGTGTGTTCGTGCGTTTGTGTAAAGTAGAAGCCAGCAGAACTGATGTAATAAGGCAAGAAATTTTAGTTCTAACTAATTAAAATTTACACCTTTAGTGATTAGAACAATTATCATTTAAATGAGTAATTCTAATGAAAAAAGCATTGGGAGACAACCACGATATTTTAATTAATCAAAATTAATTAAATATTGAATGCAGTTGTACCTGAAACACACACACACATATATATACATATATATATATATATATATATATATATATATATATATATATATATATATATATATATATATATATATATTTATAAATATATATATATACACATATAATATATGTGTATATATATATATATATATATATATATATATATACATGCGTGTGTGTATGTATTCTCACTGTATTCGAACGTTCACATTGGCATTAAACTTTGCGTTTAAGTAATAAAGAATTATTTCTGAAATAAACGGTCCGATCAAATTGTGCGAAAGACACAATACACTGTAATTAATGAGAAGAAAAAGTTGCACCTCATTTTGCATCAAGAATTTAAAATATCAATATGTTCGTCGCTAATTGTGACCAACCAACGATTTGTTGATTTCTGATGAGACATGCCGCTCTCGAGGTTACTTCTGCAGCGATTTCGTTTCGCTTAGCGCTGATGTATATTGAGCTTTTTAACACTATACACCGTTAAAGAGACTTTGCCTGGACGAAAAATTGCCCCCTCTGGTAATTAAGTGACACATGTACGTTAAGTATGTGGTATTTGTTAGATAGACAGACAGATAGATAGATAGATAGATAGATAGATAGATAGATAGATAGATAGATAGATAGATAGATAGATAGATATCTGTATTCCTCGCTCGCTTTGTCAATTTCTTAATGCTCTCTCTCCTTAACCCCCACTCTCTCTCTCAAATACTCTCTCTTTTTTTCCTCTCTCTCTCTCTCTCTCTCTCTCTCTTTCTCCTTAGATTAATTTTACCAATGAAACATCTGAGACCAAAAATCGCTGCCCTTCTCGAATTTTATATGAATTCCCTAAAATTATATTTATGCTGATAAACATTTTTCATTTAGCGATCCCTTCTTTTTTTTACAGCCCACCAGGCTAACGAAATCCCTAAAGGAGAGATTCCAGGAACGAACCAACATACAGTAGAAAAGTAAGTAAATTTGTTTTCAACTACTACTCATTTTTTTTTTACCATACGACCCCACCACGCCAAATCCACAAGTCCCCTTCTGTCATTATGAAATAACATCATTATTTAAGCTATCAAAATAATACCAATATTCAGAGATTTTTTTTACCATTATTGTAGTGCAGACACTTGCAAAACACACAGTCCCCTTCTGTTATGACCTTGAAACAGATGTAGA
>NC_142949.1:5840863-5845863 GCF_046866305.1 Octopus bimaculoides
TTTTTATTAAAATAAAGCATGACCAAAAAAGGGATCTGCTTAATTCTCTTCATGACAAGGAAGCATGACTAAAGAGATAAGGGAATCTTTTAGCCCCTTTTACGAGAAGGTCGCATGATTAAACAGATAAGAGAATCGTTTAGCCCTTTTATGACAACAAAGCATGACAAAACTGGTAAGGGGTCTTTTTAAATCCTTTTTCGACAAATATGCAACGGGAGTCATCCTTAATCTCTCTTTGTACCAATCAGGCATGGCCAAGCATTTAAAGGAAGTCTTTTATTCCTCTTCTACCAGTCAAGCATGACCAAATAAGAAGAGGTGGTCTTTGAGTTTTGTTAGCTTTAATCAAGCATGACCAAAGAGGTGATGGGAAGTCTCAGCATTTCCTTTATACCAATCAAGCATGACCAAGCAAAAAAAGGAAGACCTTTAGTCCTGTTTATTCCAGTCAAGCATGACCAAACATTCGAAGTTCCTCTTCGGGAAAAATATCTGTGAACTGTTTTAATTTTATTCCGTTTTGCTCATTTAGGTGAGGTGGGAGATTGACAGGGATTTCGTGGTTTAAGCCCCACAACAAACAAATGAAAGATACTCGAATAGGATAATTCTTTCTTATCTTTCAATAATTCATTAAAATTTTTTTTTATTTTCTATTTTGGAATATCTGCGACAATTTTCATCTCTCCCTTACAATATGCTAAATATACTTTTCTACTCGAGACACAAGACCCAAAATGTTGGGGTAGTGGGAGGGCAGCCGATTAGATCGACCCCAGTACTCAACTGGTAATTAATCTATCGGCCCCAAAAGGATAAAAGGTAAAGTCGACGACAGCGGAATTTGAACTCAGAACGTAAAGACAGACGAAATACAGCTAACCATTCCGACCGGTGTGCTAACGTTTCTGCCAGCTCGCCGCCTTAATATGTTAAATATACTATCGATATACTAATATACCATGTCTAATGCATTAGAGCTATACTCTTTTATATCTAATGAACTATAACTAAGCGAATATACTAGACGTGTGAGCTATATGAGTAAAAACAAATTTAATTTAAGGAAAAAAAAATATTTAGTAGAGACTAAAGTATTTTTATAGAATTTGATACACATATTCTTACAAACACATAGCAAAAATTATTCAATAAAACCGCCACAAACCGCAGTACGACTGAATAAGTAGGTCAGTTATATTTGTTCATGTTGCCCATAACGTCATAAGTAGCAGACATCAACAAGCTCTTGGCATTTTGGGGTATACTTATCGGTCTCCCTAGGAGGGTGACATGATCGTAAAATTTTTCAGCCATCCACTCTTGGCTTGTGCAGGCTGTAATGTAAGGCCTCCCCCGAGCAACTATTTTGGTCCAGGGCTTGACAACCGTCTGCATTATCGTGACGTAGACTGCTGCATTGACTCTAAGACCTTCCGGGAACAACTGAGAAGGCATGACATTGCCCTCGCTGCTGATTCCCTGGACATGCTGGACAAACTAGACTTTTTCTGACAAGCCCTGACCATCGAGAATGCTTGCCTGCTTTTTTTGGGGTGGGGTTGTTAATGAGAGACACGTTCCCGTGGGATGCCAGGAGCTCTTTTCGGATCTTAAACACGAAGGACCTGGCGACATTTAAGAAGAATCTTTTCTCAGAATCTTTGTATTTGACGGTAAACAGAACAAGAGCGGCACGCCTTTTTATCTGAGGCAGACTGTTAGTATACAAGGCTATGTGCACAAGACCTGAAATTTTGGGTAGAGGGGTCTAGTTGATTACACCGATTCCATTACTTTACTGGTATTGGTTTCATCGACCCCGAAAAGGATGAAAGGCAAAGTCGACCTCGGCGAAATTTGAGCTCAGATCGTAAAGAAGGACGAAATACCGCTAAGCATTGTGTCCCACATGTTAACGGTTCTACCAAGCTCGCCACCTACCAGATAGACTTAGCTAGACCGCAGCTTTGAAGCGGAAACAATTTTAAAATTTATACTATATCTTAGGTAATATAGTTGTACTAATATGCTATGTCTAATGTACTACGGAAACACTATAAGTACTCTTTTCTTCTGTCGGGTATGACGACGAGGGTTCCAGTTGATCCACTCAACGGAACAGCCAGCTCGGGAAATTAGCATGTATGTGGCTGAGCACTCCACAGACACTCATACCCTTAACGTAGCTCTCAAGGAGCTACGTTAAGGGTATGAGTGTCTGTGGAGTTCAGGAGCTACAGAATGTGACAAAGCTGGTTCTTTGAAATATAGATACTACTCACTTTTGCCATCTGAGTAGCTTGGAGCAATGTGAAATAAAGTGTCTTGCTCAAGGACACAACACACCGCCGGGAATCGAAATCATGACCATACAATCGAGAGCCGAATACCCCTAACCACTAGAGACATACTAATACACTAATGTACTCTGTCCAGTGTACAGCTGAGGCGTTACTTATACACCAATATAATTGCATCCTGTGTTACACAACTGCTGCAGGTTGCATGTTGTTAATAACTGCATCAAGGTCTGTAAGATGCAGATAACTAAACTATATTTGATGCTAAAATCAATAGGAGTAACACTGATTCGATTTTTGATCTCTTTCTTGTAAAGAGTTACTGCTTTCTCTGTGATCTCGAAGCTTTGAATTGAAGGTTGGGAGGGGGGGAGAACGTCTGTAAGACTATAAATATGCGTATGTGTTTGGGAGTGTGTATTTGTGTATGTATATATGTGGGTGAATGCGTGTGAATGTGTGTGTGTGTGTGTGTGTGTCCACGATTGTCTGAATGTATGTGCTTATGTGTACATGTGCATGTATACATTTCTGTTTACGTGTATATATATGTGTGTGTGTGTGTGTGTGTGTGTGTGTGTGTGTGAGTGCATGTGTGTATAAATATCTGTACATACATATGTAAAAATAAATATATGTGCGTATATATATACACATATATATACATGCATACATATGTATATATATATATATGTGTGTGTGTGTGTGTGTGTGTGTGTTTGTGTACATGTATATACACACACACAGTTGCATATAAATATGTATGAATATGTATTTATGTTATAAGTACATGCAAGTACTAGTGCACACACACACACACACACACACACACACACACACACACACACACACACACACACACACGTATACAGACACACACACACACACACACGTACACATACATTTTCTAGAAGTATTTCCATGACTTGACAAGAACAGTTCAAACATCTGAAATACCATTCACTTCATGTTCTATGTGGGAGCAGACATCTTTTACTCTCTTCTTCTCCTTCTTCTTCTTCTTCTTCTTCTTCTTCGTCTCCTTCTTCTCTTCCCCTCCTCTTCCTCCTCCTCTTCCTCCTCCTTCTTTTTCGTTTTCTTCTTCGTCGCCGTCTTCGTCTTCTACCTGCTTCCTCTTCTCCTTTTTCTTCTCCTGCCTCTTCCTTCTTCATCCTCATCGTCATCATCATCATCATCATGTGTTACACTTCTTTTTGTTTTCTTCATATTATTTTTATTATTATTATTATTAGTAGTAGTAGTAGTAGTAGTAGTAGTAGTAGTTTAATGTGCTAGCAGAATCGTCAGCGCGTCGAACAAAATGCTTAGAAGCATTTCTTCCAGTTCTTTACTGAAGGCAACGTTGTCTTTCGTCCTTCGAAGGTTTATAAAATAAAGTACCAGTCTAGTAGTGGGTGGATTTTGAGTTGAAATCCTGCCGAAGTCATTTTTCACTTCCAACACCTCTGAAGTCAATAAAATAAAGTATAACTCAATTATTAGGGTTGATTCGTCTCTGCTCCTAAATTTCCGCCCTAGTGTCTGTTAGAAACAAAAACTACTACTACTACTACTACTACTACTACTACTACTACTACTACTACTATTGAGTGAGAGAGCAGCACATGCCATCAAAGTGACACTGGGGTACAAATATACAAAGGCCAATAACCTATCATGACTACCCGTCTGATAAGGGTACACCAGGCACATGTTTCACGACCATATGTGTCCGACATGGTGATTTCATATCAAGACAAACAGTCCATGACCATGCAGGTTAGAATTTTCTTCAGGTCGAGTAGCCCATCCCGCTAGGATGGGATGTTTAAGGGTTGTTTAAGGGTGATGAACGAAACACCCATGTTTCTAGAAATGAATTGTTCAAACTCCAAAGAATTCCACTCAACACATGGCTATGATGCTCCCCAACTACTTCTGCTCATGATCAGAGATGCACATATCATCAGCCACCAAGGGACATGCTCAACTGGTTACGGTCAAACAAATGACAAAGCAAATCTGTGCTATTGAGCAGAATATTTGTTGTATTTGCCCATCTTTTTATACCAAGACAAAACAATGTACATGATAGCACTTCCAATCAGTTAAGATCAGAAGCCATGAGAGCAACTGCCTGGTACTGCATCAATTATTATTATTATTATTATTATTATTATTATTATTAAAAGCCGACCTCAGCGGAATTTGAAGTCAGATCGTAAAAACCGACGAAATACCGCTAAGGATTTTGGCCGGCGTGCTAACGGTTCCGCCAACTTGCCGCCTTAATCAATAATGATGATGATGATGATGATGATGATGAGGAGGAGGAGGAGGAGGAGGAGGAGGAGGAGGAGGAGGAGGAGGAGGAGGAGGAGGAGGAGGATTGTGGTAATGATGATGATGATGATGATGATGATGATGATGATGATGATTGATGAGGATGGTGGTGGTGATGATGATGATGATGAGGAGGAGGAGGAGGATGGTGGTGATGATGATGATGATGATAATTGTGATGGATGCCCTTTTATCTTTCTTTCTCTTTATCTTTCTTTTAACTTTTTCTTTTTGTCTTTTACCTTCTCTTTCCTTTCTCCCTTCTTTTCCTTCACCCTCCTCCTTTTCGGTTCTAATTTTTTTCCGTTTCTCTTCTTCCTGTGCTTTTCCTTCTTCCTTTCCTTCCTCATC
>NC_142949.1:5850863-5853363 GCF_046866305.1 Octopus bimaculoides
TTTATTTCTTCTCATAGCTTTTCATCCTTCTTTTTCATTTTTTTCGTCTTGTTCTTTTTTAC
Organism: Octopus bimaculoides; assembly: GCF_046866305.1. Lineage (NCBI taxonomy): Eukaryota > Metazoa > Mollusca > Cephalopoda > Octopoda > Octopodidae > Octopus > Octopus bimaculoides. Next base: position 5,850,926 of record NC_142949.1, read on the forward strand.
TTTTTTATTGTTTTAACATTTATTTTTCAACTTTTTCTTTTTTTCTTCGATTTTTTCCTTCTTCGTATTCTTTTTTCTTTTTCTTTATTCTTTCTTTGTTTTCTCTTCCGATATATGTGCGTATGTGTATGTATATATACATACATAAACATACATATATACATACATACATACATACATACATATATACATATGCATATATATCTATCTATATATATATATATATATATATATATATATACACACAAATCTATATATATATATATATATATATATATATGTGTGTGTGCGTATATATATATTTATACATATGTGTGTGTATAAATATATATATATATGCACATATATATATTCACACACTAAACATTTAGGTGCATAATTAGATACCACCGTGGGCCGCCTTGAACTCTAACCATAGTTATATACCCACACCATTTCCTACCATATATCACGATCTACCATTATACAAAGAAACCCTTTCTATGATCACTCAACCCGCTAGAAATAACGACTAAATCTACCTCAGATTACACTGATATTGCAAACGAGATACGAGATGACACATAAGATAATGTAGTCCTGTATATCAGCTAACAAGACGAGATAACCGCAGTCTGCAATGCTCTGATCATAAGCATGCTCGGTCGGAACTGAACTGGGTCTCATTAACGATAACTAACCGTTCTATACAGTCAAAAGGGATTGCGTTTTACCCATTCGCTGACATATCCCACCATGTGTTCTTATATACTTTTATATTCTATCAGGCGTGGAGGCGCAATGGCTCAGTGGTTAGAGCAGCGGACTCGCGGTCATAGGATCGCGGTTTCGATTCCAAGACCGGGCGTTGTGAGTGTTTATTGAGCGAAAACACCTAAAGCTCCACGATGCTCCAGCAGGGGATGGTGGCGAACCCTGCTGTACTCTTTCACCACAACTTTCTCTCACTCTTACTTCCTGTTTCTATTGTGCCTGTAATTCAAAGGGTCAGCCTTGTCACACTGTGTCACACTGAATATCCCCGAGAACTACATTAAGGGTACACGTGTCTGTGGAGTGCTCAGCCACTTGCACGTTAATTTCGAGAGCAGGCTGTTCCGTTGATCGGATCAACTGGAACCCTCGACGTAGTAAGCGACGGAGTGCCAACAACAACAAAAATTCTACCAGGCACTGTCATATACCGTCATATACCAGGCACTGTCATATGCTTTTATATTCTACCAGGCACTGTCATATACCGTCGGGTACTTCCATGTAGAATCAACCCTGCAGTTACCAAGATGCCACCAGCTGCCAGTATATAGCAAAATGTACCACTCCCTACCATCAAAAGCCACCGTGTATCACCATACAACATCTACCAGTATATACAGCTTTATATCACTTTTTGTCACCATAGTGAAGGCGCGTAGCTTAGTGGTCAGTGCTTTCGGCTCACGACCTTTCGATCGTGAGTTCGATTCCCCGCCGTGCGTTGTGTTATTGAGCAAGACACTTTTTTCACGTTGCTCCAGGTACAAAAATCAGCAGTACCTGTCAAAAATGAGAAGTACCTGTAATTCAAAGGAACCAGCCTGATCACATTTTGTGTGACGCTGAATCTCCCTGAGAACTACGTTAAAGGTACGCATGTCCAAACTCTTTACGTTTGAGTTCAACTTCCGTTGAGATCTACTTCGCCTTTCAACCTTCGAGATCGATAAAATGAGTACCAGTTTCATGCTTGGGTCTATACAATCGACTTGCCCCTCCCCTCAGAAGTGCTGCAGAAATTAGAAAGAATTATCTATCACCATCTACCTTTATTGAATACTATCCACCACTTATAGCATTATGTACTACTCTATAACACAATGTAACTCTCATCCTCCCATATCTACCATTGTATACCAACCATAAACCACTATCTATCGCCTTATACCATTTTCTGTCATTATATAACAACCTTGTTCCAACATCTACCATTATATAACAATCATATATAATTATCTATCATGATATACCATTAACCAGCACTGACTAGTATTATATTCTACCCATACCACTACCTACCACCATATATCCTTACATACCATCCATCCACCAGCTAATACTAAATACTAAACATATACCATTTCTGCCACTATATACCATTATATACTATTGTCTGCAACTATATACCACCATATAGTCTCATCTACCAGTATCTACCATTTCTAAACAGCTTTTGTTCTTTCCTTCTTTTTTTCTGATGAAGAACTAACATCCGAAACGTCAAAAATCTTCCCCTTTCTTTTCAAGCGTTATACTAATAGCACCTTTGTTAAAACCTGTTCTTCTTGTGGGTTTTATTTTTGTGTTTGCTCATTCAACATATACTACTTTATACTGCTGGTTACCGTCTTTCCATCGTCTAGCACTAAATACCAACTATACATACATACATATATACATAT
>NC_142949.1:5858363-5863363 GCF_046866305.1 Octopus bimaculoides
AGGAAATAAACCATTATTATGGTTTTCATACTAAGAAAATCATTGTTTTTGTAATTAAGCATTATTGTTTATATATGCTAATAAACATTATCGCGTATGTCTATATGTGTATGTAAACGTTACTGTATGTCTATATGTGTATGTAAATGTTACTGTACATTATTGTGTACTTTTCATTAAATATCATCGTTTATATGTGTTAATACATATTACCATGTTTGTGTGTGTATACGTATTACTATACATCATTGTGTATTTGTTACTAAACATTACTGTGTACATATGTTACCTAACATTACTGTATGTTTGCTAACAAACACTATTGTGCATAAGTTGTTAAAACATTATCCTATTAACGTTGCAGCACATTATTATAATTAAACATTATCGTTCATGACATAAGAGGTTATTGTATGCTTGTTACTACATATTTTGTGTTCGTCATTAAACATTATTGTGTGAATTTTATTAAATATTATTGGATAAAGTTGTCAACTGATTTACAAAAACGAATTATTACGTTTGCTATCCGTGTGTGTGTTTTTTTCTTTTTTCTCCGTCTCTTTACAGAGGTAGCTCATTGGAAAATTATGATATCAACTCCAGACAGACTCATGTTGGGTATGATGAGCAGGAACTCTCCGTCGATATGTACAATGATGAAGTAGATTTTACAACTAAAACTCCAGTTTCTGTGCTCAGTTCTTCCGATGTTTTGCTTGATACCACACTCAGGGAACATGAAGCTTCCAAGAACACCAGAAACAAGCACTCAACATTCTATGGAGATCTTCCCGCTTATCCATATGTAAATGGCACCGCCATTCTTTCACCACAGAATTTAGAACATTTAAACACAACTGATATATGAAAGACATTTTATAAAACCCCATCTACAAAATTATGTGAAGAAATTTATTAAGTTGAAAATCCCCCAAATATAAAAAAGGTTAAAAAAAATTATATATATATATATAATAATATATACAAAGAGACATGTTTCATTTTCAAATGCACAAATGACGAAGCTGGTGAATGGCAAACGACTTTTTAAGGAAAAAAAAATCCTTTTTTTTCTCTCCCCCCAAAAGATGTCTTTCACTTTGTTCTCGGATTAACTAAGTGAATTTGATATGCATTTAAAAATACTATTACCATTATCTATTGTCTCCTGGCTGAGACGACTCAGATGGCTTGGTGCTGGCTTGAGATTATGGACACAGAAACAGAAGCAAGACGCAAAGATTATTGAAAAACAAACAATAGAATAGCGATGGGTCGGGTGGGGAGAGTATAAATTCTCAAAAGATACATTTAGTAAATATAATTCATAGAAATATTCCATCGTTAGTTTCGGGTGAAGAAAATGGCGGTATCGAGTTTGACTTTCTTCTTTTATTTTTTTTTTCATTATTATTATTATGATTTTCCTCTTCACTTCTGTCAGTACACATGAATTAAAAAAAAAAAAAAACTAAAACCCAACTGGAACATCTCATCACCGTAACATGATATAAATTCCAAGAAACAAATAAGCAAGCAAATAAAGAAAGAAACCGAAAAAAAAAAAGAATACAATTATATGTAAATTGCTTCTCCGACTTCACAAAACAATGAAGGTTTTTATTTTGCACTCATTATCAAAAAAATGAAATTCAGAACCAAAACAAATAATGGACAAAATTTTTATATATGCTGGATTATCCTGGTTTTCCAGAAGACACTCGAAAAAATGAAGAAATTCTCAATATGTTATTGTTTCTTTAGTTTGTAATATCAATGGTTTCTGTTGTTTGGTTCTTTCTTTCTGTTTTTCACCATTATTTTCTCTCAGAGGGAGCCGGGGGAAGGGCTATTTTTTTTTTTTTTTCCTTTAAATTAATTACTCAGAAATTTTTCAAGAAGTTATGTCAACAGAAACTTTTGGGTTGCGGGGGTTAACCCCATTCATATTTGTATCTTTTAATAATAATAATAATAATAATAATAATAATATTCATAATTATGTATTTTTCTTCATTATTCTGTTTATTTGGACTTTTGAGGATTTCCAAGACGAGGCTGAGGTGGAGGGGAGGGAAGAAGAATCCTGGTTTTCCTTTTATTTCCAATTTTTTCGGTTTTGTTTTTGTTTATGTTCTTTTTTTATTAAATTTTAGTAGATTTTGTTTCGTTGTGTTTATTTTTTTTTTTTACCTTTTTGTGTTTTTTTCTTAATATTAATTTTAATTTCATTTTTAACAAATAATAATTGAAAATTCTATTTAGAAAAACCAAAAAATAAACAGGAAAAGAAAATGAGGAACAGAAACAACAACATTAACAAAAATAACTAAAAATTTCCAAGATTTCCAGTCGGAAAACTTAAAGCTTGCAGCTTTCTGAGTCAGCGGATTTAAGCTGGTTCAGCGATTAAGTGAAGAGAAAAGGTAGAAGAAGCATTAATGACATATACTAATTATTCCATTGATCACAATCAGAAGATGGATGAAATACAGAAGAGAGAGACAGACAGATAGATAAAGAGAGAGAAAGGTGAGAGCAGATGAGATAAATAAGGTAAAGCAGACGACAGAGGAAGAAAGAGAAAGAAAACGAACGAAGCAGATGAAAATAAGAATGTAAAATTACTCACCGTTTCGTTGGGATTTTCTTTTTTTTTTCTGTAAAATTTGTTTAAAAAAGAAAGGAAATATTATTTCACTGAAACTTCAGACAATTTCTGTTCGTGTTTGTCTTTTAAAGAGAAAATAACATTTGAATAAGAAAAAAATAATGTAAGGGAAGTGCAAAACAAAAAAAAAATTAATTTCAAAAAATAACTAAAAACGAAAAGGAAAAAAAAGAAAACGGAAGAAAGAAAGAAAAAACTAAGGGAAAGACGAAGGAAAGAATGAACGAATATTAATTAAAAAAAAACCCTCTCTTTCTTATACGAAAAAATAAATTAACATGCGTGAAATTTTCAATAAAGAAATTTTTTTTTTTTGATTTTTAGGAAAGATTACGATTTCTCCCTTTATTTTTTGAATTTTAATTTGTTTCAATTCTTTAACATTTTAGTTGTTTTTGCTATTGTTTTTATTTTGTTGTCTTTTTTAAGTGTTTTGTGGCTGTAATTGAATGTCATAAAATATAACTCTTTCAATGTTGAATTGTGAGCTTAATTTGTGACTATATATGTGTGTGTGTATGTAAATATGTATATATTAACATATGTACATGTATGTATGTGTGCATATTATACATATATATATATATATATATATATATATATATATATATATATATATATATATATATATATATACATATGTATGCATGTGCGTATATGTATATATATATATATATATATATATATATATATATATATATGATGGCTTCCCCCTCGTTATCGAGTATGGCCATTGCACGAAACTTAACTTAACGGTGCTGTGATCGAATGTGACTTTTTAGCCCAGCCAAAGATCTACAATGTCTTGCACAGAGTTGGCATCCAAAACCTTTACTGGCAATAGCCGGCTGTTGTTGTAATTGGGCTCCATGTACCTTTGCGTGTCGTTTAAGTCCTCCTGCTGAATCACACTCCCTTCCACATGCCCGACAGACAAGACTAGTATGGTGTGTAGCATCATCAGCAGCGGCCTGGTAATCCATCATCGGTCTTGCTTTATGACTACGAAGATGACTTATGACTTATATATATATATATATATATATATATATATATATATACATACATACATATGCATATATGTATGTATGTTTGTATGTATGTATGTAAGTATGTTTGTATGTATGTACATTTGTATGTATACGCACAAAGTAATTCATAGACCTATGCTTATGCTGTTTGAGATACGTTGACTACGCGTATGAACAAAGGGCTCGACTTTTATTTAGCAATATTTAATATTTGATAGTTTGACCCATAATTCATAGATTAAAAAATGTGAGATAAACGTTTATTCTATCAGTATGTGTGTGTGTGTGTGTGTGTGTGTGTGTGTGTGTGTGTGCGTGCGTGTGTGTGTGTGTGTGTGTGTGTGTGTGTGTGTGTGTGTGTGTGTGTGTGTGTGTGTGTGTGTGTGTGTGTGTGTGTGTGTGTGTGTGTGTGTTGATTGCTCTTTCTAGTCAGAACAGAGCCGGCCAACCCTTCACTAAACCTTGCACGACCATATGCACACAACTGCCTCTTCCGCTCAGCTTCCGTTCTGCGACCACGTTCACAGATGTAACACTTGAACTGCGTCTGCTTCAAAGTCATTCTTTTCTCAAAACTGTCGTTGCTCGTTTTCTCAAGTATAACAACATCGCGTGTGTAAGAGGACCATGGCTAACCGCAGAAGAAGGTCCTTGAAATGTTTGAACAGCTGATGAAAAGGTAAGACTCCGACACCGCATAAATTTCTTACAAAACCTCTGTAATAACTGCCAGACATATTCTAAACAATTACCAAACATCCATAAATTGGCAGGTGTCACAAAAACGAATACGTATCTTTGTATGTATGCATATAGGTGTAGGCGCGGTTGTGTGGTAAGAAGCTTGCTTCCCAACCACATGGTTCCAGGTTCAGTTCCACTGCGTAACACCTTGGCAAGTGTCTTCAACTATAGCCTCGAGCCGACCAAAGCCTTGTAAATAGATTTGGTAGACGGAAACTGAAAAAAGTCCGTCGTATATATATATATATATATATATATATATATATAAAGTAGTTGTATACGGTCAACTTAACGTGACAGTTCCAATAAGGGAATCATACTACTGCTATTTAGCCCTAGGAGTTCAAATTCCGCCGAGGTCGACTTTCGGGATCAATAAATTAAGTACCAGTTACACACTGGGGTCGATGTAATCGACTTAATCGCTTTGCCTGCCCTTGTTTGCCCCCCCCCCCCTATGTTTAGCCCCTTGTGGGCAATAAAGAAATAAAAATCGTTGGCACGCCGGACAAAATACATAGCGGCATTTCCTCCGTTTTTACGTTCTGAGT
>NC_142949.1:5870863-5880863 GCF_046866305.1 Octopus bimaculoides
GGAACGGATAAATAAAGAGAGAGAGACAGACAGACAGACAGAGACAGAGACAGAGTGAGAGACAGAGTGAGAGACAGAGAGAGAGACAGAGAGGGAGACAGAGATAGATAGAGAGATAGATAGATGGACAGATAGATAGATAGATAGATAGATAGATAGATAGATAGATAGATAGATAGATAGATGAACAGACGCATACATACATACATACATACAGGGATGGAGGGATGGAGGGAGGGAGGGATGAAGGGGTACATAGACAGAAACGCACTCAAAGGAACGCAGACATACACGTATACACACGGACACAAAGATTTCCATTGATATCTGGAAACAAATATGCACCACAATATCAAAGATTGAAATGATGTACATATGCATGTATATAACCGTTTACATGTGAACATTAATGTATATTGCATATTTGTATACATGTGTGTATATAAAAATGCGTGTATACATACATATATATATATATATATATATATATATATATATATATATATATATATATATATATATTGAACAGATTTGAAAGACAAGACTCCAAACTAGACACAGTACACTTATGATATAACAACAAGTTCCAGATTATAATAGCGTGATACTAAGACTAGCTTACAGGTTTAGAAACGTTTGACGCAAAATAAAATTTCAATTTAGTCGAAAAACATGCAGATGCATTTAATTTTAAATTAAGGAGAAGAAAGACACGAAACACGTTCGGACACGTTGGTAGCTGCGGAATCTGTCTCACCAACCCACAGATGAGAGGAAGTACTAGGGAAATAGTATGTCACATAAGGTGTTTGAAGGTACAGTATAGAGCATCGTGACAAACTAACTATAAAGGATAAATGGTTTGGAGTATAGGTGAAAGAATTGAAGGAAATTTGTGTTAAAATAAGGGAAAGATACCAGCATTTATGCTTTAGTAACTTGCAATAAATAGACATGATCGGTCAGTAACCAATGTCGAAATAAAGATCATATTTACAACTCACGGGATCTTAGAATATGACCAGCTATTAAATCAGTCATTATACGGGAGATTGACCCACGTTGGGCGGTAAAAAGAGTTGAGTAATTATTCACTCCACCCTGTACTTACATGCACAGATTATGATAGTGACGACGATGACGAAGACGACGACGGCGGCAGCGGCGGTAGCGGCAGCGGCGGTAGCGGCAGCGGCAGCGGCGGTAGCGGTAGCGGCAGCGGCGGTAGCGGTAGCGGCAGCGGCGGTAGCGGTAGCGGCAGCGGCGGTAGCGGTAGCGGCAGCGGCGGCGGTGGGGGGGGGGGGATGATGATCCCTTACAATTTTGGTATAAGGTTAGCAAAGTTATGGAGAGGAGTAGTCGATTACGTCGACCCAGTCGATTGCATCGGCTCAGGACGTAACTATTCAGAAGACCGATGGCCACAGCTGACTGACGGAAACCTGAAACGAGAAGCCGAATCGCTAATTACAGCCGTTCAGAAACGAACTATTAGGGTGAATTTGATAATGGCAAAGATTGTTAAATCTTGGTCAGAGAGCAAACGCAAAATCTGTGTGAAAGGAGACGAAAGTTCTAATCATCTCTTAAGAGAAGGCAGTAAGCTAGCACAAAAGAGTATAAGCGCAAACATGGCTGTGTCGGTGAAAGTGTGCATTGAGATGCTAGCCGAAAAGAGTTATGAACGTGAGCCAGAGGCCGTGACAGAAAATAAGAATTACGTGATTTTATGGGATTTTCCCATAAGCAATGAACATGTGTCGGACACCAAACATATCGAAGTGAACAGCACTGCTCTGAGAGTACGAATCGGTGAAAGGAGCTGAAATTAACCATGGAAAGTCAATGAGTCTGCTGCTCGGCACCTGGAAAGGTAAGTCCATGCCACACTATATCGTTGTACGGACGGACCGGTTAAACTACTCGGAATCTCAGATGAATAAGAGCTGGAATGAAATGACGAGCAGGGTGGCCACTCTCAAACAGAAATGGGCCGACAAGAAGTTATCTCCGAAGGATCAGGCGGAGATGGTAAACGTCCACAACGCATGCATCATCCACAACCACTTGACCGTCATGCCTTGCCCCGCTTCGTATGGTGTGTTTGCTATCAACATCCGCTGAGTGAAGGACTGGGTACGTCCTGGCGGATGATAAGCAAACATGCGCTGAGACTGCGACATCTCCGGTATTTCCCGGGTAGTGAGCGGGTGCGGTCACCGTTTGTTGCACGCACTTTTCCGCAGCTCGTCTCTTTGACAGAACTGCAGTCCTGAATCCAGCGTAGACCACGACAAAGTGCCTGGTACCTAGAATATTGCCCGTGCATTGCTGACTTGTGAAGTTATGTCGAACAGCTGCTGTCGCATGTAGACAGATCTGACTATAGACCGATTCTATTGTGAAGATCGCTTGGCTGCCTTCCTTTGGCAGGAAAGAGAAAATAGGTTTCTTCGGCCTGGTGGCGATGACGAAAGAGATTGCACGATGGACAATACTGTAAGGACTAAAGACAAACACTTGCTTTCCCTCTTTTTACTCTCTTTTTACTTGTTTCAGTCATTTGACTGCGGCCATGCTGGGGCACCGCCTTTAGTCGAGCAAATTGACCCCAGGACTTATTCTTTGGAAGCCTAGTACTTATTCTATCGGTCTCTTTTGCCGAACCGCTAAGTTGCGGGGACGTAAACACACCAGCATCGGTTTTCAAGCGATGTTTGAGGGACAAACACAGACACACAAACACACACACACATATATATATATATATATATATATATATATATATATATATATATATATATATATATATATATATATATACGATGGGCTTCTTTCAGTTTCCGTCTACCAAATCCACTAACAAAGCTTTGGTTGGCCCGAGGCTATAGTAGAAGACACTTGCTCAAGGTGCCACGCAGTGGGAATGAACCCGGGACCATGTGGTTTGTAAGCAAGCTACTTACCACACAGCCACTCCTGCGCCTCATCAACATTCTTTTTTTTTTTTTTAATATTCTACTTGAAAAAGAAGGTGATGGTGGAGGAGAAAGTGCTGTGCTTCAGCAAATTTGTTACAAAGTGGGTAAATGTGGAGAGGACGGCCCGAAAAAGTGAGCCTACTCTGAGTTTGCACCTGAAAGCTGTAGGGAGCTGATGGGAGAGGGCCGCCTCTTTGTAAGGTTTCTTAATTACTCCTGGATGGTACTCTCCACTTCTGCGGAAATTTGGTGCCATCAATTTCTTTGTTAATTGTTCTTATTTACACGTGTTTCTTATTTCTTTATTGCCCACGAGGGGCTAAACATAGAGGGGACAAACAAGGACAGACAAAGGGATTAAGTCGATTACATCGACCCCAGTGCGTAACTGGTACTTAATTTATCGACCCCGAAAGGATGAAAGGCAATGTCGACCTCGGCGGAATTTGAACTCAGAACGTAACGGCAGACGAAATACCGCTAAGCATTTCGCCCGGCGTTGCTAACGTTTCTGCCAGCTCACCGCCTTTCTGTTAATCTCCGCAGTCCTTTATAGTTATATTGTCTTAAATGTTTGGGGTGAGGGTGTTTCCGTCATTGTAGATCAATAAAATAAAGTGCTTGTCAATCAAATTCTGGAGCGATGTAATAGACTTGCTCTTTCCCTTCAAATCATCAGGTGTTATACCAAAATCAGAAAGGATTTTTGTTGTTGTTAAGGCGGCGACCAAGCAGAATCGTCACAGCATCAATAAACACATATTATAAGGTTCGGTGAAGTGGTTTCTCTAGGGGCGGGAGCGTATAGTTTTGCTTAGACGGCCCTGGCGACAAGATGGCAAATGAATTCCACCATGAACCTTCTGAATATGTTACACGCAACTATGGAGTGTGTGCCACCATCCTGCTTCCTCAAAGCGATTAAGTTAGCCGCAAAGAAGAGGTTGTTAAATAGGCGTGGGGTCCGGATCATCGTGAATAAGTTTGAGAGAGGGCGCCACTATCGACTTCAGCAGACAATGACCAACTTCAACAGTCCTGAGTAATACTCGCGTGGCAGAATCGTTAGGGTGGTGAGACAAAATCCCTGCTCATTACGCTTTAAGTTCAAATACCACAGTGTTCGACTTTGCCTGTCATCATATTAGCATTGATAAAATACATTTTTCCAGTTGAGTCCCTAATTTCTGGCCGTATGTTAGAAACTCACTGTTTAATTGCATAATTAACTGTAAGTTTTAGCGCAGATGGCACACCTAGACATTTTGCTTTACTTGGTTACTTCCCTTTGATTGTCTATTTGAATCATTTCCCTTAGTAGGAAATTATTTCCCTTGAATTTATCTAGAGTTATTTCCCTTGCACAGTTTATAAATATTTTTTATGTATTTTTTAAATGCTGTTTAACCTCAGATTAACGTTAATTGGCAGATATTTAATGAAAGACGTTCCAACTGTGACCAACTCGTCTTTTCTTATAGTCATACTATACCAAAGAATGCATTAACCAACGTATCCTTTCCTTATATACCATAGTTGGGTATGATTTGTTGGAGATTACGGCAGAACAATTGAACGGAATTACGGAAATGTCCTTGTTAGGCAAATGTTTTGAAATTAAAACAATTACAGCATAAAAGACATAAATCAGCCATTCAGAAACACAAAACACCATTAACCAAAATTTTCGCTCCTCGAAACTAACACTTGGTCGTTGATAACGTTGCACTACATCACGGATAAAAATATTCCATCGACGAAGTTTTTAGACCATATTATAAACAATAAATGTTTGAGTAACATTAATAGACTTTGCGAGTTTCTGAATAGCTAACAATTTAACGGATGTTTTTAATATATTAGTTTGAAATTTTAGCACAAGGTCAGCATGTTCGCAGGAGTGAGTCGATTACCTCGACCCCAGTTCTCAGCTGGTACTTATTCTATCGACCCCGAAAGAATGAAAGGCAAAGTCGACCTCGGTGGAATAGGATGTTTTTAATCTATTGCGAAGAACTGAACTCTGTGCAACTCGGAATCGGTGTTGCAGGCAGATGTAAGGTAGATACTTTTCCAACAGCCTCTGCGTTGTCCTCGATGGCTCTTCCTTCTGTGTCTATTGTGCCTTCAGCTCCAATAGGCCTGTAGCAGTGGCCTGTAGCAATGGCAAAACTTCGAAATCGAACCCGGATCACTACATCCGATGCAAAAATAAAAGCAAGCAAAAAACAACTAAAGAACATTCACTCAAATATTACTGACGTCACCAAAATATCAGACAATTTAAGAATTCTTGTGGAACCGGATCTAACAACAATTTCAATTTTGGCACGCTTTTTCTGACCAAGACAATCGCTATACATTCAGCGCATTTCAGCCATTACACAGCAGACGATAGCAGTGAACCAGCAGCCGACCAGAGAACTGTCACGACACGAAAACATTAGATTGCAGCAACAGTGACACACATACGCAGCTAACTTTAAGAAGTTCACGACGGCCATTACTATTATACCTTCGTCTAACAACACTTCACTTAACCTTCGAACTATTTTGCTGTAAACATCATTCTTTTGTCATTCGTAGTAACGATAACATTTATTTTGTTAACAATAAAGATAAAGATTTTTACATTTAAAATCTCGAATAGATTTTTGTGTTCTTAATCGTAATAGACCTTCCTGAAGGAATGACCTCCTATTCCTCGGCCGCCTATCTTCACTGGCAATATATCAGTTTCAAATTCAAGCACAAGGCCAGCAATTTTGAAGCAGGGGGTAAGTCGATTACATCAACCCCCAGTGATCAACCAGTACTTATTTTATCGACCCCAAAAATGATAAAAGGCAAAGCCGACCACGACGGCATTTGAACTCAGAACGTAAAGATGCACAAAATACCGCTTAACATTGTGTCCAGCGCGCTAACGATTCTGCCAGCCCGCAGCCTTTTTTTTTCTTACCTGAAAATATTGATTTCAAATTTTGGCACAACGCCAGCAAGTTTGGCGGAAAGGAATAAGTCGATTACATCAACCCCAGTGCATAACTGGTACTTTTTTTTTTTATCAACCGCGAAATGTTGAAAGGCAAAGTCAACCTCGGTGGAATTTGAACTCAGAACGTAAAGACGGACGAAATACCGCTAAGCATTTTACGCAGAATACTAACGGTTCTGCTGGCTCACCGCCTTTGTTTACCTGGAAATATTAGCTGCTAATTTCTCAGACTTTCTCCCGAACAGCATAAAAGGCCTCGTAATGTTCATTTACATTGGCCTTGAAATTTCAAAACATGCCGAGTTTGTTGGGCAACAACACTGTCTGAGGTCACAATTCTCACTGACCTGGTGTGACGTGCGTGACATAAATGGATGTAACATTTTCAATGATAGATATACTCTATACCTTCCAAATGGTGCAGATACGGAAAAAACTGTCACAATATCGATATCTAATCGAAAATTAATCATTTCAAAGTGCCTTTTCAGGTATATAGGGATTTTTCTGGGCATTTAAAAAACTTTTGAAACCCTGTTTTAGTTTGACTTTCATAAGAATAACCTTGTAGATTAAAAGCAAATCTCTAAGATCTCCAGGCTAGAGCCTGGAGGCAGCTCCGTTACTATTTATAAGGAAGGACTCCATCGCGGTTACATTCTATTCAAAGGTCACATGCATTTTATTGGCTTTTTGGTGAAGGTGGGGATCTGAGGTCCAAGGGCGAATCGAAAAGCTTGATCCGAAGGGTAATCAATACAATACTTTCTCGGTGGGAATAAAGGACGGAGAGGTCCGAAGCAGTCTCTGTAACAGCGGTTGAGACTGTTGCATATGAAGGAGCATTGTCTGTTATGGTTCTCACCATATCTTCATGGATTTCTGATGGAGTCAAATGAAGGTACTTTATGACAGCACGATACTCAGTTTTCTCCATTTTCCTTGTAACCTCAACACTTGTTTTTTTTAAATCTGCAACAAAAAAATATTTTAATATCAGAATCATGAAAATGAGCAAGAATACTCCCAAAAGACTGTACTAACCAGAAAAAATTGTTTCAGCTACCTATACCTAGCAGCTCCGATTCTAGGTTAGGTTCAAAACTTTTCAGACACCCCTCGTGTGTATATATACATATATATATATATATATATATATATATATATATATATATATATATATATATATATATATATATATATATATATATATATATAAAGAGAGAGAGAGAGAGAGAGAGAGAGAGAGAGAGAATTATAAACAAGGACAAGAGAAAAAAGATTTCTATGCCAATATGCTGAGAATAGTTTTTAAATCGTCAATCACCACATTACAATATACATTCACCATGATTACACGTGTAATCCATGGTGAATGTATATCGTAATGTGATTGACGATTTAAAAGTCTATTCTCAGCATATTGGCATAGAAATCTTTTTTTCTTTTGCCCTTGTTTATAATTGTTTATAATTTTCACCTTTAAAGGTTTTTAATATGCTGGCCACATTGATGGAATTTTTTGGGGGAAAAAATTTTTTATCCTATATTAGAAGTAAGTTTATATATATATATATATATATATATATATATATATATATATATATATATATATATATATATATATATATATATATATATATATATATATATATATATATAACGCTGTTACTGTTCTTTTCGTAAGAATTCCATTACTTACTTAGATTGACCACGTACCAACTGCTGCCGCGACTTTATTCTTCTACAGATTTCAAATTCTTAAATGCCTTTGTGCCAGCGTTTGCTTGAAGATCGTTTTACTATAAAACCTATGAACTAAATTACTTTCACAAGAAGCTTTCGGATTAATGACTTTCGAATTAATCTCTTAAACATGTGGGTAAGTTCTCTTTAGACTCCGTGTGTGTATGTGCGTGTGAGTGTGTGTGTGTTTTCTGCCCCCTCCCCCTACTTCAGTGGGATAAATAGAGCGGCTTTTAGTGAGGAATTTTAAGTGTTTTGAATATTTACAGTTCGTTGTAATACGTTTATTTTTTTTTACCAATGTTGTGATTTCGCGATCAACTTTGCTTTTCATATTTTCGTGGGAAACGATAAACAAGAAAGTAGCAAATCTCTTATTTTATACTTGTTTCACTTATTAGACTGCGGCCATGCTGGGGCACCGCCCTGAAGAAGTTTTTTTAGTCGAATGAATCGACCCCCCAGTATTTTTTTTTTATAGCCTGCCTACTTATTCTATCGGTCTCTTTTTGCCGAACCGCAAAGCCACGAGAACGTAAACAAGCCAATATCGGTTGTCAAGTGGTGCTGGAGGACAAATATAGGCGCACACACACATACACACACACATTTGAAGTCGTATTTGCAGATGACTGTGCCCTTAAGGTACACAAGGAAAATCACCTGCTGATCATTGTTGATCGCTTTTCAGAACTACCAAGGTTCTTTGGACTGACCATTAGCCTTGAGAAAACGGAGGTCCTAGCCCAAGCAACCCCAAATAATTTGCCCCCACTCAAACATCACCATTGAGGGAGTCCAACTTAAGTGTGTGGAAAGTATCAGGTACCTTGGCAGCGCAATTTCAGCTGATGGATCATTGGACAGCGAAATATTATCCAGAATCCACAAGGCCAGCCAAGCAAGCACTTGGAAGACTGAAAGTGAAACTCCTCCAGCAGAAAGGCATCAGACTACCGACAAAGCCCAAGATCTACAAGTCTGTAGTCGTTTCTACACTACTCTATGGATGTCAAACAGGGACCCCATGCACAGGCACATCAAACACCTTGAACAATTTCACACAAGGGCACTGCACAGAATCATGGGCATTCGTTGACAAGACAGTGTGACAAACCAAAAAGTACTGGACAGAGCCTGTTCAACAAGCATTTAGTCAATGTTGCTGTAGGCTCAGTTACGCTAGACTGGCCATGTCATCAGAATGCCTTAAAACCCGTGTACCCAGACAGCTGTTGTACAGCGAGCTCACGCAGGGCTCACGAAAACGAGTAAACCTAAACTGAGGTACAAAGACACTCTGAAAAGTAACCTCAACTGGCGCAGCATTAGACCACGCGAACTCGAAGGCTCTGCCGCAGATAGATCAGCGTGGAGGTTTCTCACCTCAGGAGAGTCTCGATCAGGACATCCTGGAAGTGAATGCCAGCGGGAAGAAGAAACTGGATTGGAAAGGAATTCTGGAGGGGTGGTGATTCGTAGGTAGAAAGATTTGGAAAACGAGCATTTGCGCAATGGTACCAGGGGGAAGGAAGACCAAAATTACTAGCAACAGGCCAATACCGACAACACCTTCCTCGACACCACCACCACCACCAACACCACCAACACCACCACCACCAACTCCATCACCACTAGCAATGATATTTCTCTAAGTACACTTACACTGAGGAAAACATCGTTGATTGTGTTGAGCAGCTGATAATGACGATCAAACAGTTCGTTCACCGATTAAATAACAAAAGTATTTAAATGGGTCTGTGTTTAATTGTCTTCTAAGACTACATGCAGTGTCTTGTGTGCAGCAGAATTATATATACACACACATACATGCATACAAACACACACACACACACACACACACACATACATATATACATATATATACACACACACACATATATACATATATATATACACATACGTATATATATATACACACACACATATATATATACACACACACATATATATATAGGAGTTAAATATTTTACATATACATATATATACACACAAACACACATACACGCGCGCACACACGCGCACACACACGCACACACACAAACACACTCACACACACACACACACACGTATATTCTTCAGTGATACTTCAACACAATGGATCTGCTAACAGACCCTGTCTTTCACTATGGATCTACTTAATCTTTTAATCAGGGATCTAACAACCACTATCATCTTTTTTCTTTAAACATTCTTTCTGGATTAAAGATATTCCTTATTTTTCTTTCTTTCCTCATTTCTCTCTCTCTTTCCA
>NC_142949.1:5893363-5900863 GCF_046866305.1 Octopus bimaculoides
CCTTAACGTAGTTCTCGGGGATATTCAGCGTGACACAGTGTGACAAGGCTGACCCTTTGAATTACAGGCACAACAGAAACAGGAAGTAAGAGTGAGAGAAAGTTGTGGTGAAAGAGTACAGCAGGGTTCGCCACCATCCCCTGTCGGAGCCTCGTGGAGCTATAGGTGTTTTCGCTCAATAAACACTCACAACGTCTGGTCTGGAAATCAAAACCGCGATCCTACGACCGCAAGTCCGCTGCCCTAACCACTGGGCCATTGCACCTCCACTATTTTGCTAAATAAAGGCAGCATTGCTGGCAGGACCATTAGGCTGCCAGACAAAATGATTAGTCCATCTTTACACTCTGAGTTCAACTTCCACTGAGGTCAATTTTGCCTTTCATCCTTTTAGGGTTAAAAAAAAAAAGGATCAGTCAAGTACTGGGTTTGAAGTAATTGACTTCTCCCTCTCTTCAAGAATTGCTGGCAATCTGCCAAAATTTGAAACCATTATTATTTTACTAAATTTACTGAAGGCAGAGAGCTGGCAGAATCGTTAGCACACCAGGTGAAATGCTTAGCAGTATTTCATCTGTCTTTACGTTCTGAGTTCAAATTCCGCTGAGGGCAACTTTGCCTTTTATCCTTTCAGGGTCGATAAATTAATTACTAGTTGTGTACTGGGGTCGATCTAACTGACTGGCCCCTTCCCCCAAAATTTCGGGCCTTGTGCCTATAGTAAAAAAATTAACTGAAACAAAGGCAATACTTTTCAGCAGGAATATGGTAACGAAAGGGTTATTCGATCAAGCTGTTCTCCTGATTGTCAACCAGAGTGTCAGGTAAGTGCTTAGCAATATTTTGTCTGTCTTTACGTTCTAAGTTCAAATTCCGCCGAGGTCAACTTTGCCTTTCATCCTTTTGGGGTCGATAAATTAAGTACCAGTTGGATACTGGGTGGATCTGATCAGCTGGCCCCCTCCCCAAAAATTTCGGGCCTTGTGCCTAGAGTAGAAAAGAATATTTTTCTCCCCATAAGATGGCAAGCTGGCAGAAACTCTAGCAAGCTGAGGTCGACTTTGCCTTTCATCCTTTCGGGGTTGATTAAATAAGTACCAGTTACGCACTGGGGGTCGATATAATCAACTTAATCCGTTTGTCTGTCCTTGTTTGTCCTCTCTGTGTGTAGCCCTTTGTGGGCAGTACAGAAATAAGAAACGTTAGCTTAACGGTATTTCATTTGTCTTTACATTCTGAATTCAAATTCCGCCGAGGTCGACTTTGCCTTTCATCCTTTCGGGGTTGATTAAATAAGTACCAGTTACGCACTGGGGTCGATATAATCAACTTAATCCGTTTGTCTGTCCTTGTTTGTCCTCTCTGTGTGTAGCCCTTTGTGGGCAGTACAGAAATAAGAAACGTTAGCTTAACGGTATTTCATTTGTCTTTACATTCTGAATTCAAATTCCGCCGAGGTCGACTTTGCCTTTCATCCTTTCGGGGTTGATTAAATAAGTACCAGTTACGCACTGGGGGTCGATATAATCAACTTAATCCGTTTGTCTGTCCTTGTTTGTCCTCTCTGTGTGTAGCCCTTTGTGGGCAGTACAGAAATAAGAAACGTTAGCTTAACGGTATTTCATTTGTCTTTACATTCTGAATTCAAATTCCGCCGAGGTCGACTTTGCCTTTCATCCGTTCGGGGTTGATTAAATAAGTACCAGTTACGCACTGGGGTCGATATAATCAACTTAATCCGTTTGTCTGTCCTTGTTTGTCCTCTCTGTGTGTAGCCCTTTGTGGGCAGTACAGAAATAAGAAACGTTAGCTTAACGGTATTTCATTTGTCTTTACATTCTGAATTCAAATTCCGCCGAGGTCAACTTTGCCTTTCATCCTTTTGGGGTCAATAAATTAGGAACCAGTTGCGTACTGGGGTCGATCTAATCGACTGGCTTCCTCCCTAAAAAATTTCAGGCCTTGTGCCTAGAGTAGAAAAGAATATTTGTTCCATCTCTTTACATTCTGTGTTCAAATCTCACCAACATCAAATTTGCATTCTGTCCTGCTAGGGGTTGTTAAATATAGTACCAGTCATACTCTGGGATTGATGCCATTGACTGCTTCCCTTCCCCTCAAAACTACTAATCTTGTGCCTTAGAAACCATTATCATTTCTGAACCCCAACAGACATGATATCAATTGGTGATACCAACCCCCACTAAAATTACTGCTATTACACCATTTTTGTAATAGTTGTTTTATATCATATCAACTCTGATACAGCAGACCAATGATCAGAGACGTTCCAGCTTAGACCATCACATCTTTTTCAATGTCTGGGGACTACAATTATTCAACTGTGTGAGAATGATCCAAAAGAAATTTAACTGTTATTTCTAGCAAATCCATTTCCCAGATTCTTGGCAGAATCAGTAGAGCAAAGAACATATTACATCTTAGATCTCACCCAGTGGACTTTGTCTTTCATCCTTCTGAAGTCAATAAAAAAAGGCATACAAGTTATACACTGGGACATTTTTTCAACACCATTTTACTGTTTTTCACAATGTCCTAACCACAAGGTCACATGCTTCATCCCACTTCACCTGATATCTCTTGAGGAAGCCAAAAATAAACCAGCTTTTCAAATTTATAATTTTCCTTCAACTCACAAGCCATTTTTAAAAAACATTTTCTTTGTGAAAAATCCTTTCGGTGAACTCCATATTTCAAAACATGGATTATGATTGTGAAAAAAATTCTTTTTTTAAGTAATTTCAATTTTTTTAATACCAGTTACTTTACAATAAGTTTCCCCTTTGATTCAGCAGTCACAAACTGACAACAAATGCCTCATAATGATACACATGTATAATACATGGCTCGAAAAACCATCTACACCCATTAACGAATCTTCATGAAACTTTGCATACATGTTAAACCAGCAGCCAGTTTGTTACTAGGCTCATTGCAGTTTAATAAAAATTTATAATTTGATGGGTAGAGCACCTAGAAGGTGTTCAGATATAACCCATCTATCTTCCTTTAATGGCCAAGGGGAAATAATCCATTCAATTTTCTTTATTTTCTCTTTTGCCTACTGGTCATTTCTCACTCCATTTATAAGAGAAGCAATATCGTTAGCGTGACTGGTTGCCAATGGTTATGTTGTATAAATACATGTGTGTTCTACATTACATGGACTTTCTAACAAGAAGTTGCCAGACAAGGTTAGTGATACTAGCAATCTAACCCCTGTCCTAAGTCAATACATAAATTTAATGACATTTCATAGACCTGAAAAAGATCTTTTATTTAAAACAAATTTGAGTAAAATCTCACCAATGGGTTATGGAGATATCAATGCCACAACTTACTTGCAAATTTTACCATTGACATGCTGTTTCATGGCAACAATGCAAAACTTTTTCAACCACATGGTTCTGGGTTCAGTCCCACTGCGTGGCACCTTGGGAAAGTGTCTTCTCCTATAGCCTCGGGCCGACCAAAGCTGTCTGGTGCACCATTTATAGTTTATTCTGACCTTCTTCTTCGTTTTCTTCTTCTTCTTCTTCTTCTTCTTCTTCTTCTTCTTCTTCTTCTTCTTCTTCTTCTTCTTCTTCTTCTTCTTCTTCTTCTTCTTCTTCTTCTTCTTCTTCTTCTTCTTCTTCCTGTGTATTGTAGATTAAACAGATCAGGTCTGATACAATAGACCGATGGCATGCAGGTGCAGAAAGACACCACCACCACCACCACCACCACCACTACCACTATCACCACCACCACCATCACTGCCACCACCATCACCACTAACACCTACAACAACAACTACAACAAGTACAAATAACTTCATGGACTTGCTTTGCAGTTATTACTATTTCGTTATCAGTGATTCACATTACTACCTGCTCGTCATGTGATCCACCTGCCTATCCGGCAAATTTACTTGACCATTTCTTTACAATTGGTCTTTGTTACATTTCTTATCTCAAAAACGAAATAACATCTTCTACTTACTTAAACTGGTTCAAATTTACTGAATGGCGGCGCCTGGGGTTTACTGAAAGTCTTCTGAATCAAATTTGGTGGGGAGAGGAGGTTGGGGGGAGGTGGTATGTGGAACACCCCCCAACCCCAACCCCACCCCCACCCACCACACCACACCCGCCAAATCCCACCTGGACGTGTACCTTTGCTGCTCTTCTCGGGTGTACTTACTCTGTGACCTCGTTTAACACCTCTGCTTGGTCCTTCGCTACCTTTAACAGAGTCCATTCTGTTGTAAACATTCAATCCAGGTCCTTGGTCTTATGTTATTTTTGCCTTCAGTTACATTAGCCTTATATTAGGTTTGCCTTATATTAGACTTATCTCGTGTTTGCCTTCTCATACATTAGCCTTGTGTTATGCTATGTCTGTCTTCTGTTACATTGTTTTTATGTCATGTTTATCTTATTTGTCATAACATTATGTTATGTTTGCCTTGTGTTAAGTTTGTCTTATGTTTACCTTGTGGGGAGGCGCAATGGCCCAGTGGTTAGGGCAGTGGACTTGCGGTCATAGGATCGCGGTTTCAATTCCCAGACCGGGCATTGTGAGTATTTATTGAGCGAAAACACCTAAAGCTCCACGAGGCTCCGGCAGGGGATGGTGGCGAACCCTGCTGTACTCTTTCACCACAACTTTCTCTCGCTCTTTCTTCCTGTTTTTGTTGTGCTTGTAATTCAAAGGGTCAGCCTTGTCACACTGTGTCACGCTGAATATCCCCGAGAACTACGTTAAGGGTACACGTGTCTGTGGAGTGCTCAGCCACTTGCACGTTAACTTCACGAGCAGGCTGTTCCGTTGATCGGATCAACCTGAACCCTCGACGTCGTAAGCGAGGGAGTGCCAACAACAACAATGTTTACCTTGTGTTTGCCTTATATTTGCCTTATGTTACAGTGACTTAATGGCCATGTTTGCTTTATATTTGCCTTATGTCACATTTGCCTTTTTTTTTTTTTTTCTTTCATGTATTTGCCCCATGTTGTGTCTGCTTCATGTTTGTCATTATGTTTGCACTGGTTAATTCATAACTTCAATATTCATTTTGATATTTCAGAAACTACTGGAGTGAAGAGGACACTAATTTTAAATGTACATTTACGAAATAGAAAGAAAATAAAAGAACGATTTTTGTGTTTGTGTGTGTGTGTCTTTCAGTTCTATTGAACATTTTGACTGCTGACCTAGATAACCATAGCTGTTATTCGTCTATCACAAACAAGTTAGATTTGATAGCTCATCTTGTGCTTTCGCTAGCCTTTTCACACATTTATGTGGCTTCAATAAACATCAATAATTTCTTGGTCATCAACGATGTGATGGCTAGAGTGTGAGAGCGCGGAGGCCATACCAGCAGTCAGTGAGTTATTCATCACAGCATGAGTAGAGTGAAGCAGCAACACCTAACTTGAGTGCTTGCTACAAGATGGACTCAGCTAAAGACATCCATGTGCTTCAATATTCTGTTAGCCCCCGTTTTTTTTTTTTTTCAGAACTCAGATCATCATCATCATCATTTAAAGTCCGCTTTCCATGCTGGCATGGGTTGAATGATTTGACTGAGGACTGGCAAGCCAGAAGGCTGCACCAGGCTCCAATCTGATCTGGCAGAGTTTCTACAGCTGGATGTTCTTCCTAACGCCAATCACTACGAGAGTGTAGTGGGTGCTCTTACGTGCCACCGGCACAGGGCCAGTCACACGGTACTGGCACTGGCCTCACTCAAAAAGTGTTTTTTACGTGCTACCTGCACGGGAGCCAGTCCAGCGGCACAAGCAACAACCTTACTCAAATGATTTTCTAACGTGCCACCAACACAAGTACTAGAAGGCGATGTTAGTAACAATTACGCTCAAATGGTGTTATTTACAGGCCACTAGCACGGAAGCCAGACAGCTGCTCTGGCAATGAACACGCTCGGACAGTGCTGTTAGTGCTCCACTGGCACAGGTGCCAGTCATCGGGTATGATTCAATTTCAATTTCAATTTCAATTTAAACAACGACAATGACGACGATGACGATGACGATGATGATTGATCTTAAAACTATAGCTCATAATTAACTTCATTGCATGTTAACTATATTTTTGCATCTGCATTTTCCAGTTGATGCAATGAGAGTAATAGTTGGAGGAGATCACAAAATAAAACTGGAGAAATGGGATGTGGAGTATCTCATTGAAGGATTGAAAGAAGGGGACAGACACTGTAAAGTTGAGCTGGGCTGGGCTGGCTTGGAGCCCTAAATACCCTGGGACCAGTGCTGTCAATATCAAGTACCTGCCTCTTGTGGTTAGGCTGTTGCACTCGCAATCGCAAGGTCGTGGTTTCAATTCCTTGACCAGGTGGTGTGTTGTGTTCTTGAGCAAAACACTTCGTTTCACATTGCTCCAGTGTCATTCAGCTGTAAATGGATAACTTTGAGGTGGATCGGCATACAAGGGTGAGATGGTGACTCAGGAAAATCACCCAGAGGGAGTCAAGCCCCATGTTGTATTCAGTATCTCATTTACTCATTTACTTGTTTCAGTCACTTGACTGTTGCCATGCTGGAGCACCGCCTTTAGTCGAGCAGATCGACCCCAGGACTTATTCTTTGGATGCCTAGTACTTATTCTATCGGTCTCTTTTTGCCGAACCGCTAAGTTACAGGGACACAAACACACCAGCATCGGTTGTCAGGCGATGTTGGGAGGACAAACATAGACACACAAATATATACACACACAAATATATACACACACATACATATATATATATATATATATATATATATATATATATGACGGTCTTCTTTCAGTTTCCATCTACCAAATCCAGTCACAAGGCTTTGTTCAGCCTGAGGCTATAGTAGAAGACACTTGCCCAAGGTGCCACGCAGTGGGAATGAACCTGGAACCATGAGGTTGGTAAGCAAGCTACTTACCACACAGCTACTCCTGCGCGTATCTGAAAGGATGAACACTACAACCTACTCTCTGAATCTAGATTGGTCAGGACTGGTTGCTCAACAACATCAGAGGTTCAATCTGGTTCAAGGGCCAAAAATAAGCTTTTCTTAAATGTTTCTGGTTAATTCAACTGGTTCCAGAATTTAGAGGATATTTTCCCTAAATAAGGTTCATTTAATAAGATTGTTTATGAGTTAATTAGAAAACATACAATACAACAAACAAGTGAAGAAAACATTGTTACATAATTGTTTGTCATGAAGTGTTTTATTATCAAATATTTGAGTACAGAGAAACTAAATTGATATTAAAGAACATGTAGTACTGATAAGATAATAAACAATCAATTAGTGTAAAGTCTAATAATCAATGAAATTTCTTTACCTAATTACATAATACTAAAGATTTACATCAATCTTTAAGTTATCAATTTGATCTTACGATTATTCTCATATTGTTTTGTTTGTTTCTTAAATTTTTTTCACTAAGATACGAAATAGAAGAATCGAAAGTCAA
>NC_142949.1:5905863-5918363 GCF_046866305.1 Octopus bimaculoides
ACATACGCCATTGAAACCGGGAAACCGGGCCCATGAGCCTGGCTGGGCTTTAAAAGGGCGTGTTTATTTTTTTATTTAAAATAATTTTGTCCTTGTAATTAATATCCTCCACCCAGCCACTATCATTTTTCTAAATATTTTATAGAAATAGAAATATTTTTCCAATACAATGAATTCTCTACCACCATTTATTTTCTCTTTATTTTTTCACCAAAGAAACACATCATTTATATGTTCCCCCCGCCGTATTTTATTTTCTAGAAACCAGCCCATGATGCTTGGGGAGGTGGACTGAGAGCAGTTGAAATATCTCTGGACCTGGAGAAAGATGTCAATGCAGCTTTACTGAAGCTGCATAAGATTGCAGAAGAGAGTGGGGATCCTCAGGTACATTTTTGTTATTTCTTTCCCTTCTTTTACTAGTTTTATGTGGCCATGCTGGAGTACAGCATTCTATGCTTTCATTAGTGACATATATCAAGTATCAATATAGCAGAATTGTTTGCCTGCCAGGCAAAATGCTTAGCAGTATTTCATCAGTCTTTATGTTCCAAGTTCAAATTCTGCCAAGGCCGACTTTATCTTTTATCCTTTCAGAGCTGTTAAAATAGATACCAGTTGACAACTGGGGTTGATGTAATGGACTTACCCCTTCTTTCAAAAGTACAGGCCTTGTGCCAAAATCTGAAACCATTATTACCTCTGCCATAGCAAAGGCAGAGGCATTATTTTCAGTTGCATTTGTTTGTTTGTCTTTGGACAAGATGTCTCAAGAACTGCTGGATGGATTCAGATGAAACTTTCAGGGATGTTTGGCCTCATGACTGGCACAAACTGATTAGATTTTGGGATTAATCTGGTATCAGACAAGGATTCTGGATTACTTTTCCTGTTTTATTACTTAATTTTTGAGGGTGGTCACGTTCGTTTTTAGTATTCTCGTTTGTGAGAGCAGTCAAGTTTATTTCAGATATTCTCATTTTAAAAATCATGCCCACACACATATATATATATACATACATATATACACAAACACACATACATGCATGAGTATATAGATAGATAAATAGACAGGCAAGCAGGCAACCAGGTAGGTAGGTAGGTAGGTAGGTAGGTAGATAGATAGATAGATAGATAGATAGATAGATAGATAGATAGATAGATAGATAGATAGATTGATGTGTAAATAAGAAATAAAGAATGCAACCAAGATATTTGATACATATGTGTCATGTGGAATCACAACCAAAATTCTCTTCCATGTCTTCCACAGTCAATTATTTTTAATAAATGGTAAAAATATTAAAATATTTGAGCCATTAACTCACTCTCTATTCTAAAATTTAGCACAGTAATTCAAAGTTACATTGGACTATTTCATAATCTAACTTAAACCATGCCCCATCCTCCACAACATGTATATTTTCACACATTATCTACTTCAAGAAGACACTCATTATATCTAATTATTTCTTTCTTTGTTTTAGATGATGGATTTCATTGAATCTGAGTTCCTTGGAGAACAGGTCGATGACATCAAACTGCTCTCTGACCATATCACTAACCTCGAAAGGGTTGGCAAGGGTCTTGGAGAGTATATCTTTGACAAGAACCTGGACAGTTAAGCTTTGGAATGTTTCCCATCAGATTAGAAGTTTCCAAATGATTTAAACTCACAATCAGAAACCTTACAGTGAGAAAGAAAAATATTTCAGAAACCAACCCCGAACGTGTTCCTTAACTTACAAAAATACCCTTATAGCAATTAGAACTTTTGTGGACCTGTAAACTTTATATTTAGAGTACAAACATTTTAACTTATTATATCAACACTGCATTTCAATGGGTGCGATTTTCGATGGTCATCAGGAGTATTATTCCTGGATATGTATATAGAGCACAGCAGCTTGGAATATAGCTCAGTACTATGTATATATCCATAACTGATGGGTTTGAAAAACTTGTACAGTATGTTCATAATTCTGTCTCTTTTTCAGTCCCTTCAGAAGATAAGCATTTTTCCTGAAATTACAAGTATTGTCAGTAAAAGCCTCTACTAGACTGTTCCTCTCTGTTTCATGAAATTCCAAAGTAGAAAGACTCTAGTTTTTCTACTTTGGAATTTCCTGAAACAAAAACAGACTTGCAAGAGGTATCATTCCTGGTTTTACTTTGAGCCTTCCAACCACAAGTTGTGGTATCTCTGGCAGCTGCTGACGATCAAACATCTCACCAATTCGAATGTGATGATGATGTATATGTTATATATGTTTCATTTCTGAAGATGAAGTCAAAAGTCCACAAAAATTGTAATTCTATTAAAAGTAACTCAGCCTCTCCATCAATAGCACCTTTCAGATCGGTAATTCCAACTAAATAGTAAGAAATCTCCCAGATTTCAGCCTGGAGTGTAATTATAGTCTGAGATTCAAAGAAAATAAAAAAATTGATTGTTTCAATGCAAATTCTGTGTGTTTTTGTTATTCTTTATTTCACAAAAAAAACTGGTTTGTATGTGGCAGATGCACTGAGGTAATAAGCAGAGAGAGTATACCAGAGGCAAGTGAAATCGAAATCGAACTAAATTCAACAACTGGCACCCATGCCAACGTCGTCTCCTCCATTGGACACGAAACTTGGCTTGCGAAGACCTGTTGGGGCAAGCGAAAGTGAAACCGTCAATGGCACCTGTGCCCAGCATCGCCTTTCTGGCACTTGTGCCGGTGGCATGTGTAAAGACATTCGGGCGAGATCATTGCCAGTGCCCCTGGACTGGCTCCTGTGCAGGTGGCACGTAAAATACACCATTTTGAGCGTGGCCGTTGCCAGTACCGCCTGACTGGCTTTTCCCTCTCACTCTCTCTCTCTGTCATTTTAGCTCTCTCTTTCTCTCTCTCTTTATCCCTTTCTCTTTCTTCCTCCCTCTCACTCTCTCCCTTCCTCTTTCTCTTTCTTTCTCTCTCTCCCTTTCTCTCTCCCTCTCTTACAGGGAAGTAAACACACCAGCATCGGTTGTCAAGTGATGTTGGTGACACACATACATATACATCTATATACATATACGACGGGCTTCTTCCACTCACAAGGCTTTGGTCGGCCCGGAGGCTATAGTAGAAGACACTTGCCCAAGGTGCCACGCAGTGGGGCTGAACCTGGAACCATATGGTTGGTAAGCAAGCTACTTACCACACAGCTACTCCTGGGCCTATATATTGATGTATGGACGGGAAAAATACATTGATTTTGTGTTATCAAGCGACAGCAATGGTGTGGTTGTAATTTTCTTAATGTGCAAAAAAATACACACACACACACACTCATTCGCATACATCCACAGACAGACACACATATATTGCATTACATACCACTGTTACTATGGATTGTATCAAATGGCTATCATGGTAACACACTAAGTAGCTGATAAGCCACACACACACACAATCGCAAGCACAAACACTGACATACCAGACGAAGTCAACTTAGCCTTTCATCCTTTTTGTCGAAGGCAGTTAAATACTAAAGTCGATGATATCTACTAAACACTCGTTTGAAAACTTCTAGCCTTTTGCTTAAATCATCATCATCATCATCATCATCATCATCATCATCATCATCATCATCATCATCATCATCATCATCATCATTACCAGGGCATGAACTGGCAGAATCGTTGGGGCATCTGAAAGAAAAAGTTAATAACATTACCTAAAAATTTTATATCAATCCTACTGTCTTTTGAAACTAGGTAAATCCAACATATATACACGTTCAGGAATCCTAGATGAAAGCATAACAGTTTCCTCCAAATATACCATATATACTCGGCTATAAGTCGCACTTTTTTTCCCTGAAATTTTCCCCTAAAGTTGGGGGTGTGACTTATAAGCGCATCCTATAAAAATATCTTCAGATATTTTCTAGGTACAAACCACGTCTGAAGTTCCGACACTTGGAATAACCGAAAAGGATAAAATTTTACATTATAAACAACGATTTCTAAAATGCATGGACTTAATGGCATAACAGTTGTTGTTAGTCATCTTCAGCTTACTGAAAGCTCAGTTACCGAACAACAACAATGCCGGCGCGATTCCTAATCGAACTTTGCTCTCCAGCATCGAAAAATTCGGTTTTCTAGACATGAATAAGAAAAATTCAAATCTGGGTCAAATAACTTCGTGAACTCATTCTTTATAGCAGTGTACAAAATTAGAACTGCTACGGTAAGAAACGATTATTTTCAGTTATTATGTTCGTATTAGTGTGCGTTTTTCTGTGTTTGTCCTTATTTGTTTGCTTCTTAGTTTCCGTGAGTGAAGTCTCTTTGACGGTAAATATAATCGAAACTTCAGATCCATATCACGACAAATAAATTTTTAAAAATACAATAAAAATAACAACAAAACACAACAAAAAGTAGATAGAGAAACAGGTATTCTTAAAATTGGTCTTGTGGGATGAAATCTAGGCGAATGCTTAGTGTTGTAGCGGCCGCTGAATAGGGGACGGCTTTAGCACAATATATAAGAGCCATCTTACTTGTTTTCAATTCTGCTAGAATTTTAGTAGTTTTGGTGAAAATTATCAAAAGGTGTTATCAAAGAATGGCCTAAAATTAGCTAATAGTGACCTTCATTGATGACAATTTTCTCATAGTAGATTCAGAGAGTTGTTTCAAAATATGCAGTTTCTTTGAGATACTGAAAGCGGTACGATCTAGACGTGAGTAACTAATCTTAATATAATGCATATTAAATGGGTTGTGTTATTTATGTTTGCTTGAGAAATGATATCCAATAAATGATGAAAATTTTTTTCTGATGTTCAAAGAGAAAACTAGTTTTAACAGATGATTGAACCTAGTAATTTTTCCCTTTGTGACACTCTTCGGAATTGTACGTAGGGATCTCCCATGTACATTAATTTCTCACTACAATCGCTGCTCACCAACATCTCGTTTTAATGAGTATGACTGTCGAAAATATCTTTGTCTAAGAATATATTGGAGGTTCTTCAATAAATTCTCGATATGTTTCTAACTTTAGCTGGAGTGAAGTTAATACTTGCCTGTCTTTCAGTCTAAAGTTGTGGCTAAAAAAAGTTGACTCTAGTACGATTAGTGGTGATAGTTATATTAAAGACAAACATTGAAAATTCCTAAATCTATTCGTGTCGTAACTGTTCATATTGTACACAATTCCAAGGACGTTATTCTTATATAAGTGTGTGTGTGTGTGTGTGTGTGTGTGTGTGTGTGTGTGTGTGTGTGTGTGTGTGTGTGTGTGTGTGTGCATGTCTCTTGAATATATCCAAGATCATCAAACGAGGTCAGTAATCTCAGCTCCGTTGTAGCTCTCCACAGACAAGTCAAACAATAGATCACCTTCGTTTTTTTAACCAATAGAAATCGTTAACGACATCCTGGTGTTTATGACTATCTTAATATTGAGATTGCCAGTCCTATTGAGTTACATCCCAAATTGCCAGTCCTATTGAGTTACATCCCAAAGCGTAGAAAGTTTAGAAGAGGAGATTTCAAAATAGTATGATTAAAAACTCATGATATCACACTAGATGAATCTGCAGATTTTTACGTGTAAATTAAACTTAATTAACTGTACTAAACTTGATTAAACAATTGTCTCTCTATGTAATAGACTTTTTGTATTAAAAAAAAGGCATTTGCTTATGATTTTTAAGTAAATTTAAAATTATACACACTTTATTGACTAAAATCTAGATTTATCCTCTTTCTGTTGTACATGTGGGCATTCAGAGTTAATCATGGATGTCAGTTATAATCTTAAATCGACTCCAATATTTGACTGGTACTATAATTTAGCGATCACCGAAGAATGAAAACCAAACTTGTCTTCGGTGTTATTGCAAAATCAGGTCATACTCATCATGTTCGCCCGTCGGAGAGAGACGAGGACCATCTAATCATCCTTAATCACTCTCTCGTCCGTGACCATCTTCATTCTAGTGGCAAAACCAGGTGAAGACGGCTGCGGATGGAAACAGATGCAGTAGATGACCACCCAAGATGTCTTACTTAACTCATTTTGCTCTATACATTTCACAATGCGTTGCAGCAGTCGCCTTCCCCTACACTGAACCATGATGTCCGCCATAGTATTATATCGACCCCAGTACATTTCATAATGTACATTTATTACAACCACAGAAATAGAAAATTATCCTACTCAAATTTATTTTTATTCAACACTAGCTTAAAAGCCGCATTCTGTGCGGACTTTTAAGCGAGTTTCTGCGGGGTAGGGGGGTAATTAGGCCTGCGGCCCAAAATTAGAGGGAGATAAATAGCATGGCTATAATACGTCTATAATGACTATATTCCCCGCGGTGGTGTTTGATCAGAAGTTAAGGATAGCTGAGAATTAATTCTGTAATGCAATCATTCTACTGTTCCAGTCCCAAGTTGAATTCCAACTGTTGGTCAATTTGTCTCAAAGTTCTTAAAGTCTCAACGTAAAATTAACGAAGCGAATGTCATTTATCTCCCCGTTAATCTCTGATGTGATCAGACAAACGCCAACCAAGATGGCGTGAGTCAGCCAAGCTTTACCTGCTAAAAATAACAAGCCAAATGCTTTTAAATCAGATCTCAATGCTGGATGTTCAAGAACCAAATGAAGGACAGATTTTTAATCCCGGGATCATCCTGATTCTAAAAAGGAAAAATATGTCTCTGTAGAGCAAACGTAGAGTGAGATACAGGGGTTCCAGACGGACAGACAGAATTTCGCTTTTATTATTATAAAAGTATTTTTCGAAGCTTTTGTTTGAGAATTAACTTTCATTTCATTATTTTTTAACTCTGCACCATAGTATCTGAAAAAGATTGGAATTTATATTTACTGTTCCTATGTAACATTATCAGGTAATTAATCAGAGAAGCAAATATACGTTGCAACATAAACCGTCATATGATGGATAACACGGATATAACTAAATTAATATAATTAACAGTGTGTCTTCACTGTATAACAACACATGTATAACAACACATGTATAACAACACATGTATAACAACACATGTACAACAACACATGTACAACAACAAACAGTATTTTCACAAAATTTAGACATCGTGCCTCCTTATACGTAGTTAGAATTTTGGGTTATAATATTCTTCATATATCTTTATAAAATATGATTTATTTTTCAAGGCGCATTTTGCTGTCTCGTGATGTGCCATAAGGAAACCGTTGCAAAAGGAGGTGAGTCACGTGGGGCCAACCAGAAATTTAGAATAATCTTTTATTTAATTTATTTATTTGTCACAAGGACTAACGCGTGAGGGGACATTACAGAGAGAGAAGGGGGCGAAGGAGAGAGAGAGAGAAGAGAGAGAAATATAAAATGTGGGTGAAGTTTACAATGAAATTGAATGAAATCAAATCAATAATAATAATAATAATAATAATAATAATAATAATAATCTTTTCTAATATAGGCATAAGACCTGGAATTTGTGGGAAGAGGACTAGTCGATTACATCGACCCCAGTGCAAAATTGAAGAATTTGGCGGGGAAAGGGGGGAGGTTCACAATGCTGATTTTTGGCAATTTTCCGGAACCTCCGTATCCGAAAACGGGGGTTTTTGGCAACAACAAAAAATTGGACCCTTATGATTTGACGGGCAACATTTTTTTATGTAGTGTTTTTGGTACCGAAACACTTTCAAACTTCGTATACTTGTATATTTTGTGATATAGAACAGATAAAAAATTTTGTATTCGAAGTTATTTCACGTTAAAAATTATCTTATTTCGATAATTTCAACTAATCACTGACGTCTATTCAGTTGAATATAATTTGTGCTGTGACGGTGTATATGGTATTAATCCTCCTTAGTTCGTAAACAAAGGGGAAAAAGCCATCAAAATACTTGAATTATTAATGCACCTCCACCAAGTGCTTCATTTCCTAGAAATAGCAGCCAAATCTTCTTCAAATCAAACTCTAGTTTAGGGTTAGGGTTCGGGTTTTAGAGTTAGGGTTCGGGTTTTAGAGTTAGGGTTATGAGTGAGGTTATGGCAAAAATATACACACACAGATACGCACAGCGTAATTTATTATATAAACAATATATGCGTATAAATTACGATTAAACCGGATGAAATATGTCACAGGGAATAACACACATAACACCGGCTGTTTACAAAAGAGCACTGACTGTATTCAGCTGAATAGACGTCAGTGATTGGTTGAAATTACAGAAATACGACAACTTTAACATGAAATAACTTGCGATGTACAATTTTTTGTTAAGAAGGCTAAGAGAAAAAGTTGTTTTGTATGACACATTCTACCAGTGTCCCAAGTTTGAAAGTGTTTCGTTAAGAAAACAAGTGTTGGCCGTCAAATCACAAAGATCCAAAAAATTGTTTAATAAATAAATTTGGGAGAAAATGGGTGGGGAGGGCAGAAGTCTTTCCGGATGCTCTCATCCTCAAATCAACAAAGTTGAAAAAATGGTTCACAACGGTGTACATATGCTCTAAATTAACATAGCAATCCACCCACCAAATTTGAAACGCGTCCCTTTGGCTTTTTTCTTGTGTTCGTTGTTGGCTATACTATTCTTCTACGCAGCGGCTGTGTACCTCAGCTGCTGTTTTAGAAACGCTCATGCTATCACTAGATGATACTACATAACTAGGTACCCGTGTTTATGAAATTGTGGTACTTTAATATCGGTATTCCCGGTGCACTTTACTTAACACTATTTTTAGGACTCTAAACTACATGATAACCCGACTAAGAGCTTAAACCACAAATTTCAGGCCTTGTAGCTATATTGATTTCAAATTTTAGCACAAGGCCAGCAAGTTCGCGGGTAGAGGTAAGTCGATTACATCGAGCCTCCCTTCTCCCGCTCCAAGACTCAACTGGTACTTATTTTATCGATTCGTTAAGGATGAAAGGCTAAGTCGACCTCGGCAGAATGTAAACTCAGTAGGCAAATTGCCAGAACAAACATTGCCAAGCATTATTTTTATCAACTCTCTACCGATTCAGCTTCACCTCGTGTTCTAATAGTATGAAATATGTCAGTCTCTGTAACAGCTCTTTAGAGAGTATTACGATTATTATTACTAATAAAGCAACGAGGTGGCAGAATTGTTAGCACCCTCGACGAAATGCTTATAACGGTATTTCGCCCGTCTCTACGTTCTGAGTTCAAAATCCGCCGAGGTCGACTTTGCCCTCCATCCTTTCGAGGGTGATAAATAAAGTACCAGTGAAATCGATAAATAAAGTACCAGTGAAATCGATAATCGACTAGTCCCCTCCCCCAAAATTTCAGGCCTTGTGTCTTTAGTAGAAAGGGTTATTATTATAATTATCCCTCATCCTATTCTACTTGCTGGTGTTGTCGTTGTTGTTGTTGTTCAACTTCAGGTCAACTCAGGCTGAGCAGAGATGATCGGAAGTATTTATAATTGACAGTCCGGTCTTCGTTTTCAAAAATTTTATCTTCGTCTTTTTTATTCAAGTACACTTTCTTAAAGTCAGTTTCTAGAATCTCCATATTTCTGGTAAAAAAAAAAAAGTACTGGAGTTCTGTGAAAAAAAAATGTTTCAATAAAATTTATTGAAAATTTGATAGTTAAAAAAAATATTGATATTCGCCATTTTCAAAATAATACACCGATCTTTTTTCTTCTTTTTGTTTGTCATTATTAGACTGCAACCATAAAAGTTTTTTCTAATTTTCACCAGATTATTTTCAGAACTGATACTTTAATATAGTTTTACATATTGACAAAAATCTCATTCATTTTTTCCCCCTAGAAATTAATAATAAAGAATATATAGCCTTTAAGTTAAGTTATATAACTTAAGTCAATCCTAATATATTATTGTATGATTTCTATATACGAATAAATTTTATTTCAAAAACATTTTTTTACGACGTCTGATCTGATGTCTTATTAAAATTAGAGTAATGAGTTCTGTCAGTTAAAATATAAGTGTGGGTTTTAACAATTTTCAGTGAGAAAATAAGTTAGAAAGCCATTGCAACATGTCGTCCGTCTTGTTTCCTTCCATCATAATTCCATTTACGTCTTTATGATGCTTCATAAGAATATTTAAATCGACCTAAGTACTTAATTGAGGGCTTTATTTTATCGACCTTTTTGAGAGGGTGAAAGGTAACGTTTGGGGGTTGAGTAAAATCTCAGCTACGAATATCAAGGGTCGTAACTAAATACAAGATTTTATTTGATTTTTATTCATTTATGTCCGACGAATCTGTCAATCCACATCGTGAAATCCGGTCGTTTGTTCCAGCATTAAAATGAACGTTGCCATGACGTAATAACTTCTTCATCAAATCATTTTCGTGCGACACAAAATACACTAATACTGAAGTGCGAAGCTACACTCCACTCCAAACACACACCCACTCATGTACATAGATACATACACTC
The DNA here is from genome assembly GCF_046866305.1 of Octopus bimaculoides. Classification (NCBI taxonomy): domain Eukaryota; kingdom Metazoa; phylum Mollusca; class Cephalopoda; order Octopoda; family Octopodidae; genus Octopus; species Octopus bimaculoides. The sequence goes on from NC_142949.1 coordinate 5,916,331, forward strand.
ACTCGCTCACTCTTTCACTCGCTTATTCTTCTCTACTCTACCCGTACCTCATTCTACTTGAATCTACCACGTAAGCCAACAAGTTAGCCTCTACGTGGTCATTCTATTTGCTAGAAATAGCAGATTTCCAGATCACCCTACCGTCTTAAAAAAGACGGGACGGATTGTAGATGATTTAATCCTGTGTTCTCTGTCCGTAGAATAAAGACTGGATAGTCATGTTTGGGTTGCCTTTGAATATAGATCTGTTCGACCGGAGGTTAGCCTGGGGCTAAACTAAACAAGGCAGATAAACAACAACGATAACACGCTTTTCCACATGTTATCCAGGATATAACTACGACTGGAAAAGAAGATGGGGGATTGCTATGGCTGGGGTCCTTTTAGCCATTAAAGGTATTTCTTCACTGAGGGACGACATGGAGGTAACAACAACAACTACAGTATTCTTTCCATTACCCTCCCATCCCCTTAATCCATCCACCTCATTACATCTGCCACCCCTACTTCCCTTGTATTCCATGCAGTTTCATGTACCCAGCTCGTTGATTGGTGGAAATCTTCAGCACGTGACCAGCCAGCTCTGCAGACTATATAAAGCGCCGTCGCGCTCGCTCGGCATAAGAAATAGTCTAGCTGCGTCAGTGAACGTACGGACATATTCTTAACCATCCTCTACACGTCTCAAAAAACGGTTTTCAATTAATAATTCTTTATTTTCCTTCCTTTTATATATAAAACAAATTAATTTTTCAGTTTTCCAGTTTTTAAAGAGTCTTAATTTTAAATAATCGCAATTTTTATTTAAAATTCCGTTTTTCAATCGACCAACAATTCTTTTGCTGTCGCCACCTTATTTTAGAATCTTAGCAATTAAGGTACAAAACAGATCGAAGGATCGAAGTGCTTCTCAAGAACAGAATTAGTTAAGGAACCAAGAAACCAACAAAAATGTGTGACAGTAACCCACGCCAAAATTTCCACGAGGATTCTGAAGCTGGCATCAATCGTCAAATAAACATGGAAATGTATGCTTCCTATGTCTACCAATCCATGGTAAGTAAGAACTCTTAATTAGTCATTAATTATCTTATTATTTAATTACTATAATACCTATCTAAATAACTGCTAATAACGTATATATTGCTTTCATTTTAGGAATATATTTTGCTTCGACATCAGTCCATTATTATATTGTTCATAGGCGCAGGTGTGGCTGTGTGGTAAGGTAGCTTGCTTACCAACCACATGGTTCCGGGTTCAGTCCCACTGCGTGGCACCTTGGGCAAGTGTCTTCTACTATAGCCTCGGGACCGACCAAAGCCTTGTGAGTGGATTTGGTAGACGGAAACTGAAAGAGGCCCGTCGTATATATGTATCTATGTGTGTGTCTGTGTTCCCCCCCCCCCCCAACATCGCTTGACAACCGATGCTGGTGTGTTTACGTCCCCGTCACTTAGCGGTTCGGCAAAAAGTGACCCATAGAATAAGTATTAGGCTTACAAAGAATGAGTCCTGGGGATCGATTTGCTCGACTAAAAAGGCAGTGCTCCAGCATGGCCGCAGTCAAATGACTGAAACAAGTAAAAGAGTATCCTTTTTTGTTTCCTTTAGGCTGTTTCTCTGACCCGCAATCTTCTTCCATGGTGTATCTAACCATCTATATATATAAATGCTTCTCCCTTCCATTTCAGTACAGATGCATTTAACCAATACCTTCTCAGGTGCTTTTAGTGCGCAATTTAATATATATAATAAACATATTGGGTGCTCTTTGTATACACAAGCATCTACAATTATGTGACAGCGTGTAGTAAGGTTATGTAATGAAAAAAGATCGCTGAATTCAAATTGGTCTGACTGCACTTTTACTCAAGGATACTCTATTTATCTCTCTATGTATATATATATATATATACACTCGACTATGCGGATATCAAAGACTCGCTTTTACGCGCATTCACGCTATTTTGATATGAGATCAATTAGTTTATCAATGCCTACACCCACTCATTGCTTAAAATTGTATATAT